>NC_045770.1:28643145-28943491 GCF_008692025.1 Phocoena sinus
TGCAGGCTGCACGTTCGTAGTTCCCATTGTTTTTGATGTCTGTCTCTAGTGGCTAAGGTTGTTTCAGTGGGTTGTATAGGCTTCCTGGTGGAGGGGACTAGTGCCTGTGTTGTGCTGGATGAGGCTGGATCTTGTCTCTCTAGTGGGCAGGTTCACGTCTGGTGGTGTGTTTTGGGGTGTCTGTGGCCTTATTATGATTTTAGGCAGCCTCTCTGCTAATGGGTCGGGTTGTGTTCCTGTTTTGCTAGCTGTCTGGCATAGGTTGTCCAGCACTGTGGCTTGCTGGTCGTTGAGTGAAGCTGGGTGCTGGTGTTAAGATGGAGGTCTCTGGGAGATTTCCCCCGTTTAATATTATGTGGAGCTGGGAGGTCTCTTGTTGACCAGTGTCCTGAAGTTGGCTCTCCTACCTCAGAGGCAGAGCCCTGACTCCTGAGCTGGAGCACCAAGAGGCTTTCATCCACATGGCTCAGAATAAAAGGGAGAAAAAGTAGAGAGAATTAGTAGAAGTATGAGGAAAGAAAGAAGGAAAGGAGGAAAGGAAGGAAGGAAAAAAGAAGCAAAGAAGGAAAGAAAGGAGGGAGGGAGGGAGGGAGGAAGGAAGGAAAGAAGGAAGGAGGGAAAGAAGGAAAAAAGACAGAAAGACAGAAGATACAGTAAAAATAAAATAAAGTATAATATAGTTATTGAATTAAAAAATATTTAGAAAAAAATAAAAGGGACGGATAGAACCTTAGGACAAATGTTGGAAGCAAAGCTATACAGAGAAAATCTTACACAGAAGCATACACATACACGTTCACAAAAAGAGGTAAAGGGGGAAAAATCATAAATCTTGCTCTCAGAGACCACTTCCTCAATTTGGGGTGATTCGTTGTCTAAAGGAGGGAAGGAAGGAAGGAAAGAAAGAAAGAAAGAACAAAGGTAAACTATAATAAAGTTATTACAATTAAAATTAATTATTAAGAAAAAAAATTTTTTTAAAAACCATGGACGGATAGAGCCCTAGGACAAATGGTGGAAGCACGAGTATACAGACAAGATCTCACACAGAAGCATACACGTACACATTCACAAAAAGAGGAAAAGGGAAAAAAATCATAGATCTCGCTCCTAAATTCCACCTCTTCAATTTGGGATCATTCCTTGTCTATTCAGGTATTCTACAGATGCAGGGTATATCAAGTTGATTGTGGAGCTTTAATCCACTGCTTCTGAGGCTGCTGGGAGAGATTTCCCTTTCTCTTCTTTGTTCTCACAGCTCACAGGAGCTCAGCTTTGGATTTGGTTCTGCCTCTGCGTGTAGGTTGCTGGAGGGCATCTGTTTTTTGCTCAGACAGGACGGGGTTAAAGGAGCCGCTGATTCGGGGGCTCCGGCTCACTGAGGCCAGGGGTGGGGGGGGGGGAAGGAGGGGCACTGCGTGCAGGGCGGGCCTGCGGCGTCAGAGGCGGCGTGACGTTGCACCAGCCTGAGGCCTGCCGTGCGTTCTCCCGGGGAAGTTGTCCCTGGATCCCGGGAACCTGGCAGTGGCGGGCTGCACAGGCTCCGCGGAAGAGGGGTGTGGAGAGTGACCTGTGCTCGCACACAGGCCCCTTGGTGGCGGCAGCAGCAGCCTTAGCGTCTCCCGCCCCCAAACTCTTCATATTCTGAACAAGAGAGGAGAGAGAGAGAGAGAGAGAGAGAGAGAGAGTGTGTGTATGTGTGCGTGTTCTGTTATATCCTTTTAAAAAGGACTGTACCATGAACGTGTAACCTGTAAACTCCAGAGGCTGTGGAAAACTGTACAGGTATAACATACTGGTAGGTAAAGAAGTAGATGAAGACTTAAAGAACATATTCGATTGAAAATGGCAAGGTTAAAGTATGGTGTCTAGGAATGCATGCCTGGGTTAAAATACACACACACACACAAAAGAAAGTGATTACTCTAAAAGTCAGGATACTGTTTATGTACGGGGAGGAAAAAAGGTAAAATCTAGGATGAGTCACAGGAAAGGAGCTTCTAGAGTGACTGGCAAAGTAATATTTCTTGACTTCTTAGTTTCACCTTACATTTGATTTGTGTGGTTTTCTGTGTTTTTGTTTTATCTTACAATAAATGGTTTTAAAAAGGGGCTAATTCATCCAAGTATATGACTAAATTCCCAAAAGATCTGGACAGGAATATGAAGAAATATGAATATCATACTAACATTTGTTGCAATTACTTTTAATACAAAATGCAATCATTGAATTAAACCATTTAATCTTACAATATGCCAAAACAATTAACTAAATTGTAAAAACTTCCACCAAAGATGGCTTTTTTTATCCAATCTTTCCAAATAGTGATCTAACCAAATTTCATTACATTAACTATTTTTGCTGAATTGACTGAATTAATTATTATGTGGCATATTTAAGACAAAGACCCAAGAGCTTGACTAAATTGCCTTTGATAACATTATCTACACTCTGTTTTTTGAAATTAACAACATCACAGATATGACAGGAATTACACAACATAGTACAATATAAAACTTGATAACATGCCAAAAAGTCCCTACTATAAGAATAGTTCTCACAAAGATCATCCAATAAATGTCTTAATCTATACTTCTTCAGTCAGGCTTATCCAAAATAGATCAGGCTGATATGGTTTGCTATCCCTGAAGTCTGCAGAGAATATTTTCCATCTGCATGGTGTAGTTATTAGGGGTGACTTATGGGTCAAGTCAAAGAGGAATAATGTGTGTGCTTCCCTTTCATTCCTCTACCCCTCTCCATCTTCGTTCCCACCTGCAATGGTCCCAGCAGCAGGCAGTTAACGCAAATAGAAATCTAAAGTTGTGTTTGTAGGATCGAGGAAGGGCAGGGGGGCAATCAAATAATCAGAACAGCCAGGTCACTGTGAGAGCAGAGATTGTTAGCCTCAGGAAGAGCCTGACTACATCCCCAGGTAACAGCTGTGGTCCCTCATTAGGGATCTACTGAAGTTCTGAAGGAAATAAGGAAACATATTAGCAAAGAGAGTCCTACTTGAGGACAAATTAACTTCTGGAATCTTGCAAGTTTTCCCAACGGTCCTCAGCCTGCGGTAAAACAGTATGAAGCAATTTATGAAATTCTGAGCTCTCCAGAATTTAGAACTTTATTTCACTATGGAGATTTTATCTTATTTAGTCTACATTTTTTTCTAACTTTCTATTCATTATATCCTGCTATGGTCCCCATTCTTCAATACTATAAATTAATTCTTTCCTTGTAGCTTTGACTTTTAAATAGATTGCCACATGCTGATTACTTAGCTCTGCTTCTTCTAAGTTGCTCTCATTATTGCCTTAATCATGGCAGTCATGCTTCTGTGAATCACCTTCTTACCATGTCACCACTGGTAGTAAAGTGCTGGATCTCAGAGATAATTATTGTTTTGCATTTATATTATTATTACTTTGCATTTATATAGCCTATTTCTTCATCTGATACTTTATTCACAACAAGCCTTTTTCTGGTGATTCTTGCTAAGCATACTAAAAAAATTAAAGTGTTACATAAGGAAATGCAAGAGGAGATTTCATGCATCATTTTACTTTATGCCTTAATTTTCAGATGTGAAAACTCAGCCCAACAAAGTTTGACTGAATTTCCCCAAGGCACTTATTTGTAGCAGAGCCAAAATTAAAGAACAGTTTTCTTGACTTGGGCAGCACAAATCAATTTTGAAATAAGGCAAGATATAAATGCATTAATAAATAAATGAATCAATTAAAAAACTAATAAACTGTGACTCATAACCAAGAGTAAAAGCTGTACTGTTGTAAGTACTGCTTGCTGAATAAGACTTACTTAATAAAACAACATCCACTGAGGTCAGCTGTTTCCCTGAATTTGTTCACTCATGGGTGCCAGAGGCTTGACGGATGAGTTCTCCCAGATAGAGCTTCGTACTCATAACGTGTCTGGGTGTGGCGGTGGGGGGGGAGAGCAGTATGGAGAATCGTTCACTTTAAGGATGGCCAGAGTAAGTCCCCTTTGTTGTCCCACACACTCTATTCTGCATTCATCTCTTTAGGGTTGCCTTCCTACTAAAGAGCTCTTAATACTTGGCTAGTCTCAGTTTGCTCCAGTTTTCAAATTTTAGATTGTAAATGACTTTTTTTGATGTCTTCAATATGTTATTCAAAAGTGCTTGCTACCTGCTTTGCTTGTTGACTTTATGAGGGATTTTCTTTCCTTCTCTGTGCAATTTTCTGCAACATTTTCCTAGCAGGCAGGCTTTTACTTAAAAATAAAAATTACTGAAAGGGCAAATTTCTCATTGAGGCTCAAGTTGCAAACAATTTCTCACTGGGCAAAAATATGACTGTCATGGTCCCTTCTAAGGGTAACACTTATTGAAAAATTTTACTTGGTTGCAACAACTAAAGGAGAATGTCTGATTAATTACTTCATTTCCTTATGTAGCAAGCAAAAGAAGAATATTATAAACGTTGCTTTTTAAATTTGGAAATTAGAGAAAATATGTTTGATCTACTCAAAAGTAAAATAGTTACATTTCACAAATTACATAATCATGGAAAAAATGCCTGATTCATCTGTTGTATCGTTTTGGGGTGCTGAAAGCTAAGAAAGTTATTAACTAGGTAATTAGAATTGGTATTTACTAGATATCTATTGTTCAGCTAACTCTTTGGCAAGTTCTGTGAATCTGCAAAAGAGATACAGGATATAATTTATGACCTACAGGTGTTTACAATCTAATTGGGAACTAAACCTAACACACCTGAAACAATTACAGAGCAACTAAAGTAGTAAGATGGTAAATTGCAATCAAACCTTCATGGATTGGAATAGTCCAAAGTGGGAGAAATTTGGTGGAGCAGGTGAGACTTGAGCTGTGTCCCCTGACAATATGGATGGGAGTTAGATTATCAGGTAGAATGAAGTAGGCATGCCAGAAAAGAAAGATTCTACAGGAAAAAAATAATCACAAGAAGGGTAAATAAGCATGTTGTCTGTTGGAAATAGTGAGATGCCCCACTCAACTGAAGCTACATTCCATAGAATAATAAAGAATTATTAATGCCCTTGAAAGCATGCTCATGAATTCCAGGCACCTTTGTATCCTGGGCACCAGGCTGCTCAATAAATACTCATTGAGTTAATATTGTCCTCCTCATTCATTTTACAAAAATGAAACTGAGGGTCAGGGAGGTCAGGATATTTGAACAAGATGTCACTGGTAATGAATTGCACACATTGCCACTACCTCTCAGCTCCACTACAGAAAGTTCCAGGTGGTGGAAGTCATTTTTAAATTCACCCACCCTAAATCCACCAGATGCTTTTAAAGTTTCTGTTGAAGGCAATATATAGGCAGAAAAAGTTAAATATCTTTACAAGCCTTGTTCAAAGGGAAGTGATCCTCCTTCAAATGAGATGTGACTCTGACTTAATTTTCCTCATGATCTACAGTACAAAGAGGCTGAGACTCTTGACTGAGGGTTCAAGCTTCACTATCAGCCCTTTCTCCCAAGGAAAAAATGATACAACTCCTCAGCTAAAACTCTTGTATGCTAAGTGATGGGGATGGCAGGGTAAAAGCCATCCAGACAGAGTTTGGAGGGCAAAGTCATTCACTGTAAACTTTTATTTATATGGTCTTCTCAAGGAAATCTAAGCGTATCAATGCAAAGTGGAAAATGTCCTTCAATCATCAGCTAATTGCTCCATAACCCTCCAGAATCTAGCTTTTCCAAAACATAACAGAATGTGACAAAAGGTACTAGTTTCCAGATTCGTGACATTTTCACTATGAGTATCAGGCTGAGGAACTGAATTTCTCACTTTAATAGCCAAAATTGTTCTCATAATGTAGGAAGTGTCCATTTCTCTCAACGTAAATATCATGTTCCTATTCTATTTCAAATCAATAGCTTCTTTAAGTTAAACTATATCTATATGTTTAGATAAAAACATCTGCAGAGCAGACTTGCCTTCCATGACTGATGTTGTTCCACGAGGATATAAGCAATATACCTGCTGGAAATACTCAAATAGCAGCATAATAAGATATATCCATGGAAGGTTTTGAAAACCTCAAAATAATTCTCCTGTATTTTTATTTTCCTAAGCTTATAATCAAGGCATCGTACTTGTCTTGCTATTACAGAGATGTACATCCTCTACCAAAGTGGTTTGCAGTGGAGACAGATGCTCTGCAGTGAGCAAATATCAAGGAAATAATGAATTGGAAGTGACAAGTGCCTTCAGCCAAGAAGTCCAAAAGGGAATTGTCATTTTGAAATCATACATAGCAGAGGGATCCAAAGAAAAAATGAAATGGCAAAAGTGCCAGTGTTAATCCAGAAATTAAACTCAGGGGTTGTGTTAGGCCAAGCTAATTGAACCTAACAATGTCTTTCCTTTCATTTTGAATTAAATTGTGTTCAAAAAGAGAGGGCATGCCAAAATATCCTCAACTAGATTGGGGAAACAGGATAACAGAATCAGCAGCATAATCAAGAAATGATTTGTTAGAGTGATGTGTATTTATTGGGCAAGATAAATAAATGTCTCCATCCCTTAAGAGTTTACAAAATTAGGACTGATAGCCCCTGATCTGGGAAAAAGAAACCATCAAAACAAAATATTGATTAAGTGACATTAGGCTAGAGAGCAGTTTAAACATTCTGTGTGTAAGTGTGGTTATTCTAAGAAATATAATAGATAGCTGAATATTAGAAATAAAAGAGAATCTCTATCAGACTTGTGTGCCGTTTTCTTGAGCTACTGGCTAATGCTAAATAATAGCAAGTGTTTTACATGCATTTTCTCTTCCTATCTAAAAGTGTTACTATTGTCTCCATTTTACTGTTGGAGACCTGAGGCTTGGAGATAATAACCTGGCCCAGTTTCATAGCTAGTTAATAGGTAGGTGGATTAAAAGAATCTCACTCCGAAGTTTGGGGGCTATCCCTCTGTGTTACTGTGTCCCTAAATTAGACCACATGTAGACTGAATTAAAAGAACCACATTACTAATCCTAGATGTAAATAGATAGTGAAGAAAAGATAATGAATATATCCACGAAAGAAAACAAAAAGAACAACCAGGACATTTATTAATAAAAGCACTATTTAGTGATTGCATAGGGGAGGATAGCTTTAGTATACACATTTAACCCCAATTGTAAGTGCTATTGTGTGAAAGCATTGAATGCAAATAAGTTGCAGTTTCAAGAATGGTAAAATTAAAAAATTCGACTCTATTCTCTCTTAATGTACAGGTGCCAATGACTGCAATGAACAAAATAAGTCTTATTACAGTCAGCCAGTGTTTAATAACTAAAAAGGGATGTTAAGATAATCTTTATTACTAAATTTCTTATTAATGTATATTTATAAAACTTCATAGTCTTAGGCAATAACAGAAACATTAAATCTAAGTTAAAAGGACAGGCATAATTTGTTCAGACTTCCTTAAATGATTAATGCATGTGTGGTACACCCTTAATTAGAACAGTCAAGAGCCAATTTAAATAAATACAAACAACTAGTGATAATGCTCAAAGAACCATAAATGGGAAAGAGAGATAGTAGTTCATCAGTCAAACCTCCAAAATAAACTCCATTGGTCTATGGAAGAGCATATGTGAGAACCAGGTCAATATTTATTAAGGAGAAAATGAAAATAGGTAATAAATAACACACATATTTATTGTTCAAGCAGCAGGTAACATTTTTCCATTGCAAGCTCTCTATGAAGACTGTTAAAGTAGGTAAATTTATCTTATTTGGGGGGATGAAGAATGTGAGCTTTAGGAAGGCTAAGTGATTTTACAAAGAAAAGACAGCCACTGACGGTTGGCATGGTACTTTAGTTAATGTTTTTTTAGTTAGAGCTGGTTGCCTTAAAAGTGAAACAAGGAGAAAATCAAAGAAAACAGATATAACAGTTCTATTTTTAGGTTAATGGGACTATCTGTTGAAATTCTGGAAATCTAGTAAGTAGGTCAAAAGAACCAGTTTTGCTGGATAACTTCTGTTTTGAAACAAATATGTCTCTGAGAGTCATATGAAGCTGGCATTACTTGCTCCATCATTGGTGTTAAAATAACACCATTTTGTACAAAAATCATCTGGCATTTCTGTAGACTCCCTGTATTTATCTAATTCCCCAGTGCTGAATGTCATCCTAGTACATGGAGAAAGAGTTTATCACTTGTTTTATCTGACAAGATTATTCACCATCAGCCAAAAGTCTAAAGGAAAATTTCATGTAGAAACTACACACAACAACATGAATAAACAAGCATATTTTATATGAAAAAAGGGGGAGCTGGTGGTGGAATATGTAGTCATTTAAAAAATAATTCATATCCAGAGACCAAAAATGTTTTACTCTAATCTATGTTATAATTTAAATGCACAACTATCTTAACTGTGACAGGTGAGTTCTATTTTCACTTAGGACAAAGAACACTGCAAGAGAACATCATTCATGATGTAAAAATGAGAACAAGACAGGTAACATACAGAATCATAATTTTTGGAGTGTTAGACCCAAACGGTCTACGAGGGATTCCAACTCGCCCAAGAACCGCCAAGAGTCGAGAGCCGCTGCAACACGCAAGAGGTTTATTAGGAGCCGATGCACCGGGGTTCCCTGAACCTCACGCAGGAGGCCGATGGGGAACCCCTAAAAGCGGAATCACATACTTTTTATAGGTTTATTTACTCATAGGGCGGGTATATTCTCACAATGATTGGGTAAATGTGGTGACTTTTGAATTCATTGGCTTAGGAACTTTTGTCCCACCTTCTGGCCGTTATAGTTGTCTGTTCATTGTGGCGGTTAGGGCGTATACCTGTTACGGGCAACTGGAAAATTACCCACTGTCTGGCAAGTCCCCGTCAACTGAAAAACTCCAAGAATTGGTTTCGATAGGGAGAAGGAGTGGCGCACGATAGGGAGAAGAATTGGTTTCGATAGGGAGAAGGAGTGGCGCACGATAGGGAGAAGAATTGGTTTACGGGAACAAGTGAGGGGGTGGAAAGTCCCTAAAGGCCCCACATTCCCCCCTTTTTTTTTTGTAACTAATTTCAATCATGGAATTTCAGTTTCTTTTTGCAAGTTTTGGTATTGTTGCCTTAGCATTAAAACTTGTACCGTACTAATGCGTTCTCTAATAAAGGCTATCAGGCGATTCAGAATGCATGGTCCAAAAGTTAAGAGCAACAATAAAATAATGAGGGGCCCTAACAAGGTGGAAACTAAAGTAGTAAGCCAGGGAGATTTATCAAACCACGATTGAAACCATCCTTTTTGATTTTTCCTTTCCTGTTGTCTTTTGTCCAGGCGCTCCCTAAGTTTGTCCATAGTTTTGGTAATAGCCCCAGAATGATCAATATAAAAACAGCATTCTTCTTTTAGTGCAGCACATAGTTCGCCCTCCTTAAGGAACAGCAGATCTAATCCCCTCCTGTTTTGCATTACCACCTCTGAAAGCGAGTTGAGGGATTCTTTTAACTGAGTTATGGAACTTTCTAATGCCCGGAGGTCAACATCTACAGCTTGCCTTAAGGCATCATAATAGTGGGGTTGTTGGATGAGGGCTGTTGTACCCGTTCCTACCCCCGCTGCCATTCCTAGTCCTAGGAGTACAGCCAGGGTGAGTGTTATGGGTTCCCTCTTAAACCTTCCTCTGCCCTCATATTCATCTAGAAAGGATGAATCTGAATGATAAATGAGTCTGGGGACCAGCTGAACTAACACACAAAAATCGGTTGAAGCTTTAAGGACCTCTAAAGAAATGCAGGGGGTCAATCCTGTGTTACATGCCCACCATCCATCCGGAGGAGGGAGGAGATACCCTGAGCCCTGTGGGAGGCTTAAATTGGCACAAAGATGTCGGTGGGACGAGGGGGGCGTTCCTACACGTGTACCGTTTCCTAATACTGAGGCCAGGGTCAATTTACTATTTCCTTCTTGTTTCCATCGACATTGATCTGGAGTGTTAACATTATTATAATTAGAATTATATCCTATAGCATCATAATAAGGGGGAGGAGCAGCATAGCAAAGCCAACATGATTTGGTAGCCTCCGGGTTTGTGGCATTTAAAACCTCAAAAGCCGCCTGGACCAATGAGAGCATTCGGTCCCGGGGGGTCTTGGGCTTGATTGTTATTCCTTTTGGCTCAGAAGTTTGGTTTCTTATCTCTGGTAACGCTGTGGGAGGGGCCAAAGGTAGCGAAGAGTGCCCTATCTCAGGGTTGGGGCTTATAGGAACTGGAGTAGGGGTTTCAATTTTTAGTTTGATGGTCATTAGTAATCCATCATTATATCCTTCTTTATAAAACCTGATTCCCCATGAATGGCCATTTATCCAGTTTTTATCCTTTTTTCCTGGTTCACTAAAAGAGATCTTAAGGGGATGGCACCATTTAGTACATTCAGGCCTATAAGTTAAGGGGTTGGTTGGGTGTGTATAATTGGCTGTCACCTTAATAAAGTCCCAGCCAGAGGTGGGCTTCCAATAGGTGTCTCCTGTGGTTTCACACCCCCAGCTTTTACAATAAAAATGTTCCTTTCCCCCACATTGATAATTTAGGGACCTATGGCGATGAAATCCCGGGCATACATAAAAGGTAGAGTTGCTAAGTTTCTGTCGCGTACCCGAGTTTTGGCAGCCGTATTGGCCGGCCCGACCGGGTATGGATGGGGCATTTTGACGATCATGGGAGTGTGCTGTGTCCCAATTGGGAGCTCCTATGGCTAATTTACAAACATCGGGGAAAAGGTCTGGCCACCAGGTCCAAGGAGCAGCAGTATGGCTAACAGACCATATTACATCTCCAGTTTGGGAAATTACCTGCCAGGTTAAATGCTGGGGCAGGTGAGGACTAAAATTACTCACAGTCAGTAGGGGTAACAAAGTTAAAGTTATAAATCTGATGATCGCAGAAGCTTGAGCTTGAGCGGGTTGCTGGTCTTTTGGGCTCGCCATTCCGATGTTGCAGATGCTGGTGCAGCCTTCACGTGTGAAGCGTGGATCCACGCAGCGATGCCATCTACCTTTATAGCCGTGGGGGTGGTGAGCAGGACGATGTATGGTCCTTTCCACCGAGGCTCTAGAGTCTGAGTTCGGTGCCGACGGACGTACACGGAATCTCCGACTTGGAAGGGATGAGCCTCTGCTGGTGTTCCTGGTCGGTAAGCCTCTGCCAGCTGGGACCACACCTCCTTTTGGACCAACTGGAGTCCCAACAGCCTAGCATATAAGTCAGTGTTATTATGGCAGTCAGGACTTAATTTCTCCCTTAGCGTAAAAAGAGGAGGTGGGGCCCCGTATAGTATTTCAAATGAGTAAGATAATAGCGGGAGGGGGTATTTCTAGCCCGGAACAGGAGCTAAGGGAAGGAAACACCGTCCCAATCTGTACCGCCAGTCTCTATGGACAATTTAGTTAGGGTCTCTTTTAGAGTTCTAGTCATTCTCTCTACCTATCCTGAACTCTGGGGTCTATAGGCACAATGTAATTTCCAATCAGTCCCCAGGTATTTTGGCCACACCCTGACTTACCTGGGCGACGAAGGCGGACCATTATCTGATCCTATTACCTTTGTGGTGCCCCGAACCGGGGGAAATTTCTTCTAAGATCTTTTTGGCCACCACAGTAGCTGTCTCCTATCTTCGTCGGGGAAGCTTCTACCCATCCTGAGAAGGTATCTATAAGAAACTAGAAGATACCTGTTACCGTACCTTCCAGGGCGTATTTCAGTGAAGTCGACCTCCAATAGGCTCCTGGGCGGTACTCCCTCTGAGCCTTTTTCCGACCTCAAGTTTTCCTTTATGGGAGTTTACCTGTTGGCATGGAATGCACTCTCGTGCAATCTGCTCAGCTAATTTAGTTAGTCCAGGGGGTATCATAACCTGTCTTGTGTAGTAAGGGACAACCATCTTTTTGGTTCCCAAGTGTGTCCATCTGTGAATCTGTTGTAGCATGGATTTTGCTTGTTGAGGAGATAATGTTCCTTTAGTTATGGCTGGGGTAATTGTTCCCCTATCTTTGGTTTCCCAGGACTCTCATCTGATAGTTCTAGTATGATTTCCTGTAGAGCCCACTTCTCGTGCCACCCTATCTAACCAATTTGTTTGCCTCTTGTCACCGGGGTATTGTCCTTCTGGTGTCCCGGGGCAATGAATGATGCTGACTTTAGTGGGGAGCATGAGGGCAGCTAGAGCAGTGCCACTATTTCTTCTTTGTTTTTAATTTCTTTGCCCGCCGAGGTGAGCAACCCTCTTTGTTGGTAAATGGCCCCATGGACATGGGCGGTAGCAAATGCGTATCTACTGTCCGTATAGGAGATGTTTACCTTTTTGTTTCTGCTAGTTCCACATGCTCTAGTCATGGCGATTAGTTCAGCCCGTTGGGCCGATGTCCCTTGCGGTAATGCGGCTGCCCAGATGACCTCTTTCCCGTCTACCACGGCAGCTCCCGCCCGACGCTTACCTTCCTCTAGGAAACTGCTTCCGTCAGTAAACCAGGTAACGTCGGCGTTGGGGAGGGGCTGATCCATCAAGTCTGGTCTGCTACCGTGTGCTGCAGCCAGTACTTCCTGACAATCATGGATGACGGTAGTGCTTTCCAGGTCAGGGTCGGGTAGCAAGGTGGCCGGGTTGAGTCCTGTGGCTGAGGTAAACTTAATACGATCTGAGTTTAACAGCAGGGCTTGGTAATGAGTCATCCTGGCATTTGTTAGCCATCTGTCGGGTGGCTGGCGAATTACACTTTCTAATGCATGGGGGGCTGTTATCGTTAGGTTCTGCCCCAAAGTCAGTTTTGTCAGCATCTTTGACCAAAGCGGCCACCGCGGCGATTATTTTTAAACAGGCGGGCCATCCTGCTGCCACAGGATCCAATTTCTTTGATAGGTACGCAACCGGGCGATTCCAGGGGCCCAGTTTCTGAGTTAGTACTCCCTTTGCAATACCTTTATTCTCGGACCACGTACAGATGAAAAGGCTTAGTGATCCTTCCCCCGTTCCTTTTTTTAGGGCATGTCTCTTGCCCAATGACCTTTTTCTTTACAGTAGGCACATTGGTCCTTGTCTAATGGCCGCCTTCTATCCGTTGTTCGCCCTTCCTGTCTATTTCTGTCTCTACTGTTTCCTCCTCTGACTACAGTGGCCAGTATCTTACTCAAAATGTCTTTCTTGCCTCTTATCTCATCTTACCTCACGAGCCTCTGTTCCTTCTTCTTTCTTTCTTCTCTTTCTTCTTCTGTCTCCCTCTTATTATATACCTTATCTGCCTCTTTTACTAAGTCCTGAAGGGAGAAACCTTGTAGGCCATCCAGCCTTCGTAACTTCTTTCTAATATCAGGGGCCGCCTGGTCAATAAAGGCCATTGCTATGGTGGCCTTATGTTCCTCAGAGGTTGGATCATAAGGAGTGAATCGTCTAAAAGCCTCCATTAAGCGTTCTAGGAACACAGTTGGCGATTCCTGGGGCCCCTGAGTTACCTCTCTTACCTTAGCCAAATTCGTGGGGCGCCTGGCCGCTCCATGGAGACCCGCCACCAGAGCCTGGCGATACATTTTCAGGTGCTCCTTACCTTCCGGGGTATTAAAGTCCCAATTCGGCCTGACGAGTGGAAACTCCGGCATCAATCTCGTTAGGCAACTGGGTAGGTTGTCCATTGGCGGCTAACACATTCTTTTTAGCCTCCAGGAGAACCCGTTGCCTCTCCTCAGTTGTGAGGAGAGTCTGGAGGAGCTGTTGACAATCATCCCAGGTGGGTTGGTGGGAGAAGACAAGAGACTCTATTAAAGCAGTAAGAGCCTGTGGGTTTTTAGAGAAAGTAGGGTTATGCATCTTCCAATTATAAAGATCTGCAGAGGAAAAGGGCCAGTATTGAAGGGGTCCTATTCCCGTGGTTATCGGGGGGGCCATATTCTCTAAGGGGTAAAGCAGTAGAATCTGGGGAAACAGCCCTCTGGCTTCTGGTGCCCGCCGAGGGACCCCCCCTTTCCGCCATAACAGGTGGCCCTACTGGTGCGGAGGGTTGTGAAGCTGGGGGTCCTAGGGGCGACATGGGATTTAGGGCCGGAGGATAAGGAGGTGGGGAATCTAGAAGAAGCAAATCAGACTGCAGGTCAGGATATATCGCCTTTGGCGGGTCCGGGGCAGCAGATGACTTTTCCGTGTCTGGGGTTTTCTTCAGGGCCAATATCTCCGATTGTGCTGGAGCGCATGCAGACGTGCCTGTTGAGGAAACAAAGGGCCGGACCCACGGAGGCGGGGAGAGAACTAGATCTTCCCAGACCAAGATATATGGTATCTGGTCTGGGTGTCCGTGGGGTCCTGTGTTAAAGACCCTAGACTTGACTAGCCCAACCTTATCTAACAAAAAAGATCCTTCGGGTGGCCACCCTGTCTGAAATGTAGGCCACTCAGAGGTACACAGCGTTTGCCATTTTCCTTTCCTTACTTCTACCGAAAGGTTGTGGGCCCTAGCCCTAACTTCGGTCCAGTGGCTTAGGGTAAGAGAAAGAGGAGTCGTCATAGTTTGTCCCATTGTCGTCCGTCAAAAGAAAGATAATAGTACAGAAAAACAATAAAATTTCAAAAGACACACATTGATATTGCCGCCGCGAACTTAAACCCGAAACCAACTCAAATTCAGATGGCAGCTTATATAACCTGCCAGAACCAGCCGCCGCGAACTTAAACCCGAAACCAACTCAAATTCAGATGGCAGCTTATATAACCTGCCAGAACCAGATGAAGGGGAGACAAAATTTGTTTCTCCTTCCAGATGGACCACCAGGGCGTCCCCCGGGGCCCGTGGACACCAGCTTTCGGCACGTCTGCCTAGCCAGGAGTCCAATACAGATTCCACAGCAAGCCGGTTCGCACGGCTTTTTCCTAATGGCGGCTGGCAACAAACAAACGACAAACAAACAGACAATTGGGCTCGAGCCTACCTGATACCTCCGACTCCCGATGTTCTTGTGACCCGGGGGCGAGTGGGGATCCCGGACGAGCCCCCAAATGTTAGACCCAAACGGTCTACGAGGGATTCCAACTCGCCCAAGAACCGCCAAGAGTCGAGAGCCGCTGCAACACGCAAGAGGTTTATTAGGAGCCGATGCACCGGGGTTCCCTGAACCTCACGCAGGAGGCCGATGGGGAACCCCTAAAAGCGGAATCACATACTTTTTATAGGTTTATTTACTCATAGGGCGGGTATATTCTCACAATGATTGGGTAAATGTGGTGACTTTTGAATTCATTGGCTTAGGAACTTTTGTCCCACCTTCTGGCCGTTATAGTTGTCTGTTCATTGTGGCGGTTAGGGCGTATACCTGTTACGGGCAACTGGAAAATTACCCGCTGTCTGGCAAGTCCCCGTCAACTGAAAAACTCCAAGAATTGGTTTCGATAGGGAGAAGGAGTGGCGCACGATAGGGAGAAGAATTGGTTTCGATAGGGAGAAGGAGTGGCGCACGATAGGGAGAGGCGCACGATAGGGAGAAGAATTGGTTTACGGGAACAAGTGAGGGGGTGGAAAGTCCCTAAAGGCCCCACAGGAGCACATAGCAGATGGCAAAGTTCTCAAGGCAAACTGGCAAACTGAAATCCAAGAGGAGACAGGTCCCTTGAGAACTGCACACATGAATTGGTATCACTTTGACAGAGCCTGGGTAGAAGTGGTCACCATAGAAGTTGGTGAGAAGAAAAAGCTGAAATTTTAACAAATTCTTAAAATTTGAATGAAGACTATCATGACTGTTTAGGATCCCTAGGGTTCTCAAACACAAGGAGAATCAGCACCCACCTACTCACTCGTTTTCATGACTTCTACCAAGTGTCCATGAGAACAACTTAGAGCCGAGCAAGAAAGCTGATTAAAACCACCACTTCTGTGGACTATTTTTGTAAAGTCAGCCTAGTTTTAAGGAGAGAGCAGTAGGATTAGGAGAAATCCATCTGTACTCTGGACCCCACCAGACTGTAAGGGAGTGGTTAGCTACCACTGAGAGATAAGCTGGAAATGTCCTCACCCTGGACTCTCTTCTGATATGAGACAAAAGCCACTGCCACTGGGTGGAAGGACACATAACTCCCCCAGACCCAAGACTCTACTGATTTCAAAAAGATGATACCTACTACTAGAGAAGAGACAATAAATCTTCCTTTTCTGGACTCTGTGCTGAGATAGCCATCTACCACTAGGGTGGAGTAGGAAACATACTCATTCCTAGAATCCTGAACTGATATAAGGCAGATTTCAGCTGCCTTTGTGGTGGGGGAGGGGGTGGTATAGGAAGGGAGGAAAACAGAAATCCTCTCTATCAACTCTTCACTGGTACAAAATATAGATTCGTTGTACTGAGGAAGAGTAGAAAATTTGCCTGCTCTCTGGAGTCTGGACAGAGTAGGATAGGAGGTAGAGATTACTTGCATTTCAGGAAAGGCAAGAATGCTGAAAAACCTGTCTCCCTGCAGTTTACATGCAAATAACCTACCTAAGACAAAGGCAAGATCAGAATAACAAAGAAACATCTCTGCCTCCACAATGTGACTTCAATTGAGTATGAAGCAATAGCAGTGTATCATGGGAGGAGGGGCAGGAACTTTGCACAGGCATGAAGAATCTGATGAAATGTGAAGGTAGAATAAGAACACTGAGAGAAAACCTGTAGCATGCTAGACCTCACACTTAGCACACCCCAGGATATTTGAAGCCTGTAATGTCCTTAATGTAACTAAAGCAACAACAAGCCAAATTCAGTTCATATACAAAAAATTTTGTCAATCTTTCAGTCTGGCAGAAGAAGAGACACGTACAGAAAAGACACTATTGACCTCAATCTCTACTATTTTTACATGTAATATTCAGAATTTAATCAAATATTGGAAGACACATGAGACAAGAAAAAGAGATCTATTATTAAGAGATAAAGTAGTCATCAGAATCAGGCTAGAATTTCTTATTCAGAATTTGGACAAAAGATGGTCCAAATGTGATCAGACAGGTAGACAGTTTAAATAACTAAGGCTGATATGTTAAAAGATCTAATCGGAAATGTGAAGAACATGTGTGAATAGGTAGAAAACTTCATCAGAGAGGTGCAAACAATAAAAAAGGAAATGCTAGAAATGAATAACAGTATAAGAAATGACAAATTACTGTGGTGGGATTATTAGCATACCGTACACATAAGAAGAAAGAATTAGCAAACAGTAAGATGGATCAATAAAAATTGTGCATGTTTACAGCAAAAGAAAAATATGAAAAGAAAAATTCAAATCAGAATAGAGGATCTGAGATTTTAGAACATTAGCAATCTAATACATGTATATTTGACGTCCCAGAAAAATAAGTGACCAAGTATGGGACAAAATAAATATTTGAAGAGATAATGTCCCATTTTTTCCTAAATTTAATTTAAGAGAACAAAGATCTAAGAAGCTTAGATAAACTCACATAGGAAGAATATAAAGAAAAACTTAGGTGCATTATACTTAAATGTTAAAACCAAAATAAAGAGAAATGTTGAAGGCAGCTGAGTAAAACAAACAAACATATATATATACAGGGAACTACAGGTAACAATTTCAACTGACTTCTCATCAGGAAAAACAAAATCCAGAAGTCAATGGAAGTACACCTCTGATGTGCTGAAATTTCAAAAACAAAAACAAACAAAAAAACCCTTAGAATTCTACCAGTAAAAATATCCTTCAAAAATCAAGGGGAAATATAAACACATTCAGAAATACAAATTCAAAATGAATTCATCTCCCACAAAACTGCAAGACAAGATAGGCTAAAATTAATTGTTTAGGTTGAAGCAAAATGTTATCAGAAAGAAATTCCCTTACTCTCAACCTGTTTGTGGCTTTAAAATTAAAGTGTGGTTCTTATTTTTAAAAGAAAGAAAAAAAATTATAGTTGGATCTTGCTTTTTTATCCAGTCTGACAATCTTTGTTTTTGAATTAGAGTGTTTATTTCATTTACACTTAATGAAACCATTCATATATTTGGAATTAAGCTTTGCCTTTTGATTTATGTTATTCCATTTTCTCTTTGTCTCTCTGTTCCCAATTGCATAACTTTTTCTGGGTGAAGAAAATTATTTATTTTATCTTACTTTGAAATAATTAGTCTTACAGGAGGTTACATAGATAGTACAGAGAGGTGTTGTGTACTCTTCACCCAGGGTTCCCCAATGAATACATCTTGTATTATTGCAGTACAATATCAAATCTGAGAAACTGTCATTAGGATAATGTGTGTGTATACTTCGACACATTTATGGTTGTGTACCAAACACCACAATTAAGACATAAAACTATTCTATCACCACAAAAACATCATCTATTCTACTCCTTTAAAGTCACACTCACCCACCCAAATCCTTCCTACTATTCCTAATTCCTGGCAACAACTAACCTATTTTTGATCTATATTATTTTGTGATTTTGAGGATGGAATATAAAGAATATGTGACCTTTAGAAATTAGCTTTTTCATTCAGCATGGTACCCTTGAGATTCATCCAAATTGTGTGTATCAGTAGTTCATTCCTTTTAATTGCTCAGTAGTTATCTATGGTATGGATGTTCAACAGTTTATTTAAACATTCACACATTGAAGTGTATCTAGGTCATTTCTAGGTTGGGCTATAACAAACGAAGCTGCTATGAACAATTATGTACAGGTTTTTGTATAGACATAAGTTTTCATTTCTCCAGGATATCTGTAGTGCAAATATTGGGTGGTATGAAAGGTATATGCTTAGTTTTTAAGGAAATGCCAAACTATTATTCAAAGTGGCTGTACCATTTTATATTCACATTTTATATTACACCTTTAGTGTATGAAAGAGACAGTTTCTTCACATACTCACCAGAAACTGCTATGGTCACTTCTTTTTTTATTTTAGTTGTTCTAATAGTTGTGTGATGGTATCACACAGTGATCTTAATTTGCAAATCCCTTATGGGCAGTGAGGTTTAACACCTTTTCATGTGCTTATTTGCCATCCATATATCCTCTTCAGTGAAATGTCTCTTCATGTACTTTGTCAATTTTCTAATTAGATTTGTCTTTTACTATTGTTGACTTCTGAGATTTCTTTACTATATAAATGTCAAAAAAGGGCAATATTGTTTGGAAATGCACAGATGGGTAGTGAAACTCAAACAAAGCAAAACAATCATTTCCGTACAAGTTCTGACTTGTTAAAACTAGAGGGGAGGAAGAAAGCTGTGATCTCGAAGGTACAAAGTTTCCTGGATTGCAAACGATGCTTTTTTTTTGATCTAGGTGTTCTTTTTCTCAACACTGGTGTTTATAATAATTTATTAATTTTTGTTTTATGTTTTATGCCCTTTCCTTTATGTCAATTATGCAGTAAATTTTTTTTTCACTTAAAAAAATGTTTAAATATTTTATACAATTTTTAAAAGTTACTTTCCATTTATAGTTATTACAAATTATTGGCTATATTCCCTGTGTTGTACAACACATTCTTGAGCTTATCTTACACCCAATAGTTTGTACCTCCCATTCCTCTAACCCTATAGTGCCCCTTCCCCCACTCCCCACTGGTAATGACTAGTTTGTTCTCTATATCTGTGTCTGCTTCTTTTTTTGTTTTATTCATTAGTTTGTTGTAATTTTAGATTCCACATATAAGTGATATCATACAGTATTTGTCTTTCTCTGTCTGAATTATTTAACTGACATAATGCCTTCCAAGTCTATCCATGTTGCTGTAAATGGCAAATTTTCATCCTTTTTATGGTTGAGTAGTATTCCATTGCATATATGTACATCTTCTTTATACATTCATCTGTTGATGGACCTTTAGCTTGCTTCCATATCTTCTTGATTGTAAATAATGATGCTCTGAACATTGACATGCATGTATCTTTTCGAATTAGTGTTTTCATTTTTTCCAGATATCTACCCAAGTGGAATTGTTGGGTCATATGGTAGTTCTATTTTTTAGTTTTTTGACAAACCTCCATACTGCTTTCCATATTGGCTGCACCAATTTACATTCCCACCAACAGTGTAAGAGGGTTCCCTTTTCTCCACATCTTCACCAACATTTGATATTTATATTCTTTCTGAAGATAGTCATTGTGACAAGTGTGAGGTGATATCTCATTGTGATTTTGATTTACATTTCTCTGATGATTAGCAACGTTGAACATCTTTTCATGTGCCTGTTGGCCATCTGCATTTCCTCTTTGGAAAAATGTCTATTTGGTTCTTCTGCCCATTTTTTAAATCAGCTTGTTTGTTTCTTTTGATGTTGAGTTGTGTGAGTTCTCTATATATGTTGGATATTAATCCCTTAATGGTCATATCATTGGCAAATATTTTTCCCAGTCAGTAGGTGGTATTTTTGTTTTGTTGATGTTTCCTTTGCTGTGCTAAAGTGTTTAAGTTTAATTAAGTGGCTTTGTTTATTTTTGCTTTTATTTCCTTTACTTTAGGAGACAGATCCAAAAAAATCTTACTGGGATTTATGTCAAAGCAAGTTCTCCCTATGTTTTCCTCTAAGAGTTTTATGGTATTTGGTCTTACATTCAGGTCTTAAATCCATTTGAAATTTATTTTTGCATATGAGGTGAGAAAATGTTCTAATTTCATTCTTTTACATGTAGCTGTCCAGTTTTCCTGGCACCACTTATTGAAGAGACTGTTTTCTCCATTGTATATTCTTGCCTCCTTTGTTGTAGATTAATTGACCATAAGTGTGTTGGTTTATTTCTGGGCTCTCTATCTTGTTCCATTTATCTATGTGTCTGCTTTTGGGCCAGTAGCATACTGTTTTGATTAAAATAATAACAATAAACACTAGAATTAAACAGGATTTACTAACTATCAGGTATTGCGGCAAATACTTTACTGAATTCAGATATTTAACCTACCAATCTCACCAATGATCCCAAGAAATAGGCTCTATTACTATCTCATTTTATATGTAAAGAGGCTGAGTTTCAGATGGTTAATAACTTCTTTGAGGTAACATGGCTAGTAAGTGCTATAACTTAAATGTGCAATTACATCTGCCTGATTACAGTGCTCACACTCTTAAATATTATGCAATACCAACCACCATATATATTGGAAAAATAATAGCCAGTGTTTACTATTTAAGTTGTGATTCGTATTTAGGGATTTGAGGCACTGTATAAAAGTTGGGCCATATAATTAATTTATTAATATGCTTCAAAGGCTGTGGTCATGTTATGTTTGAGACAGGATCTTTTTATTTTAATAATCGGTTATGATATGGCCAGATGAACTCTAACTCTTACAATTAGAAAGAAAAATAATCACTCCACTACCCAATTTTGCCTCTACCAAATGAACTTAGACACATCATATTCACACTATTTCCTATTATAGTAAAAAATAAGTATCATAAATACCTGTTGTGATCACTTTACAGAATTTGATGAGGGTGCAGAGGGAAGGTTATGCTTGAAAATTGATAATGACATTAGTTCTGAAAACCCCAGGATGGTGCATTTGGATAGTAAATCTCATTAGCAGAAACACTCTAACCAGTCTCACCAACTATATTTCTACTGGGCTGTGGCTGATTTATTCCATAGACTCTTCTCCCAGAAACTCAGAAAGAAATATGTATCAGTTCAATGCTCCAGGCCATGTAGAAGTCACAGAAGTAGAGAGATGAATAAAAGTTTACCCCTACTTTCACAGCCTAGTCAAGATAAACTCTTTTAAAGTATAATTATAATGAAATGTGATAAATGTGATGAACAAGCTATGCACAAGTTGTCATAAATAAGCCAGAGGACTCTTAACTCAGGCTTGGGGGGCTAAAGTTATATTCCAAGTGTAAGAATAACTTGGAATATTAAGTAATAATTATTATGTTATGGTCTGATTATGTGCCATTTCAAAACTGTGTTCTCAGTTTCTACATTTATGCTTCAGCTTGCCTTTATTCCTTTAGCTCTTGTTCCTTCTTAGAGAGAACAAATTATGATTTTCCAGATTTGTTTATTCTAAGTGAGTCAGAAAGGACAAGGAATCTAAAAACTAATATTTTTTCACATCTTCATATTATAATAGGAAAAGGGATCAAACAAGAACCACCATTAAGAAATAGTTGGCTTGCATCAAGTTTATACATTTTAACATCTAGAAGGAAAAATAATCAAATTCTCCAGTGACAATCTACATTTAGCTCCTGCATTCCAAAAATTTGTGTGCAAAATATATTAATTATACCCTTCAAAAATATGGATTTAAAATTATTTGGCATCTTATAGTGGTTTGAAATAAAAATAAAATCACAATAATAATAAAAACATAATAAACTTGGAGATATCTATTATCACTATGAAAACAAAACCTCAAGTCACAAGTGCATATTACTGTTGAACCATGGGACTGAGTTTATAGAACTCTAAATAGGGTAGAAATTTTCCTTATAATAACCTACTGCAAATTAAATACATTTTTAAATAATTTATTCACCTTTTCTCCCCAAATGCTCATGAAACACTCAAATGAGGAAGAGTTTTATTCAACTTCTATTTTCACTTAGGATTTTAACTTAACTTTGTATAAGTAGATTTTCTTGTCTCTAGATATTCTGAACACATTTTTGCTGCTGTTTGTTTTGTTTTCTTAAATGTCATTTGAAAAGTTTACTAAAGTATCCTTCAAATTTCAAATTTCAATATAATAAGCTAGTTTGTAATTATCTTACTATGATTTTTTAAATAGCTATAGCATATTACCATTTATTTTAAATCTAGGCATAATTTATATTTTAAATGCCTCCATTTTAAGTATATAGTTCAATGAGTTTTGACAAATTATACACTGGTGTAATCCACTGCAAAATGAAGATATATAACATTCCCATCACCATAAAATGCCCCCTCAGATCTGCAATTAACACACTAACTTCAGCCACAGGTAATCACTGATACGTTTTCTGTTACCATAGATTAATTTTGCCACTTTAGAATTGTGTATAAATGGAACCACAGGATAAGTGTTTTTTTTTTGTGTGTGTGTGACAACTTCTTTGTCATAGAATAATGATTTTGAGATTCATTCATTTGTGGCATGCATTTATTTATCACTAAGTAGTATTTAATTGAATGGATATGCTCTATTTTGTTTATCTACTCATTTGTTGCTAGTCATTTAGATTATTTCAAGGTTTTGGCAATTAGTAATAAAGCTACTATTAACATTCATGTGCAAGTCTTTCTGTAGATAAGTGTTTTCATTCCTTTGGGTAAATATCTAGGGATGGTGTTGCTAGATCAAAATGTAAGTGTTTAACTTTGTAAGATATTGTCAACTGTTTTCCTAAGAGTTTGTAACACAAGTAATACCTGAGAATTCCCATTGTTCAACATCCTCTCCAATATTGCCAATCTATTTAAGGTTATCCATTCTAATGTGTATATAGTGCTATCTCATTGTGATTTTTTTTTTTTTTCTTTTGCGGTACACGGGCCTCTCACTGTTGTGGCCTCTCCCATTGTGGAGCACAGGCTCCAGACGTGCAGGCTCAGTGGCCATGGCTAAAAGGTCCACCCACTCTGCGGCACGTGGGGTCCTCCCAGACCGGGGCACAAACCAGTGTCCTCTGCATCAGCAGGTGGACTCTCAACCACTGCATCACCAGGGAAGACCTCATTGTGATTTTAACTTGCAATTCTCTGATGACTAATGATGTTGAACTACTTATAATTGGTTTCTTGTCCATGAGTATATCTTACTTTGTGAAGAGTCTGTTCATTTATACCCATTTTTATTTAATTGGGTTCCTGGCCTTTTTATTGTTAAGTTGTATGGATTTGTTAGAATTCTGGCCTATGCTTTATGAAGAGGTTATCCTACTCTGTGGTTTTTCATTCCATTTTCTTAACAGTAGATTCCAAACAGGAGGAATTTTAATTTTTGATGAAGCACAACTTAACATTTTTTCTCTTATGCTTCATGATTTGGAAACTTATATAGGAAATTGTTGCCTAATCCAAAGTTACAATGATTTTCTTCTAAGTGTTCTGCTAGAAGATTTATAGTTTTAGATTTTACATTTAGGGATATGATCCATTTAAATTTAATATTACTAATGATGTGTGGTAGGGATTGAGAATCATTTTGTATATGAATATTCAGTTGCTTTAGGATCAGTTGTTTGACAGACAATCATATACCTACTGAATGACCTCATAACATTTGTCAAATATCAATTGAGCAGCTTCTTGGGGAGTAAAAATTTGGCTGAACTTCTCCCAACAAAACAATAATTTTAACTAGTGAAAATTATACAAAACAATCAATCATTAAAATCTTTGGAAATTGTCCTCAGGGCATATAGTCAGTGGAGAAATATTCATTCAAAAAAGCCTACTAGAGGAGACCTTCAAGATGGCAGAGGTGTAAGACATGGAGATCAACTTCCTCCCCACAAATACATCAAAAATACATCTACATGCAGAACAATTCCTACAGAACACCTATTGAACACTGGCAGAAGATCTCAGGTTTCCCAAAAGGCAAGAAAATCCCCACATACCTGGGTAGGGCAAAATAAAAAGAAAATCAGAGAAAAAGGAATAAGGACAGGACCTACACCTCTGGGAGGGAGCTGTGAAGGAGGAAAAGTTTCCACACACTAGGAAAGCCCTTCACTGGTGGAGATGGGGGGTGGGGGGGGGAAAGTTTGCAGCCACGGAGAGCAGCACAGCAGCAGGGATGCCAACGGCAAAGTGGAGAAATTCCCTCATAGGGGATTGGTGCCAACCAGTACTCACCAGCCTGAGAGGCTTGTCTGCTCACTTGCTCACCTACTGGGGTGGGTGGGGGCTGGGAGCTGAGGCTTGGGCTTCATAGATCAGACCCCAGTGAGAGGACTGGGGTTGGCTGCGTGAAGACAGCCTGAGGGGGCTAGTGTGCCACAGCTAGCCAGGAAGGAGTCCAGGAAAATGTCTGGACCTGCCTAAAAGGCAAGAGAACATTTTATCAGGGTGTGTGAAGAGAGGGAATTCCTTCCTCATCTTCCCACAGAAGGCAGAGAACTGCCTAAAAAAGCTCCAGAGATGGGCATGAGCCACGGCTATCAGCTCGGACCCCAGAGACGGGTATAAAACACTAATGCTGCTGCTGCTGCAGCCACCAAGAATCCTGTGTGTAAGAGCAGGTCACTATCTACACCCCCTCCGGGAGCCTGTGCAACACACCACTGCCAGGGTCCCGTGATCCAGGGACAAATTCCCCAGGAGAACACACGGTGTGCCTCAGGCTGTTGCAATGTCATGCCAACATCTGCCATTACAGACTTGCCCCGCATTCCAATTATAACTACAGTACCCCTCCCTCTCCCCCCAGCCTGAGTGAGCCAGAGCCCCCTAATCAGCCACTGCTTTAACCCCATGTCTGGACAGGAACAGATGCCTGAGAGAGACCTACACACAGAGGTGGGGCCAAAACCAAAGCTCAACCCCAGGAGCTGTATCAAAAAAGAAAAGAAAGGGAAATTTTTCCATGCAGCCTCAGGAGCAGCAGATTAAATCCCCACAATCAACGTGATGTATCCTGCATCTGTGGAATACCTGAATAGAGTTCTCTGTCTGTGACTAACTTGTATATGATTTTTATGTTTATCTTAGTACAGTTTTTAAAATTCGTTATCATTGGTAGATTTGTTTACTGGTTTGGTTGCTCTCTTCTATTTTTTTTATTTTAATAATTGTTTTATTTATTGTTACTTAAAAAAATTATTTTCTTTCTTTTTTTCTCCCTTTTCTTCTGAGCTATGTGGCTGACAGAGTCTTGGTGCACTGGGTTGGTGTCAGGCCTGAGCTTCTGAGGTGGGAGAGCCAAATTCAGGACATTGGAGCAACAGAGACCTCCTGCCCCACATAATGTCAATTGGTAAGAGCTCTATCAGAAATCTCCAACTCAACAATAAGACCCAGCTGTACCCAATGGCCAGCAGCCTCTAGTGCTGGACTCCCCATGCTAAACAACTAGCAAGACAGGAACACTAAACCACTCATTAGCAGAGGAGGTTCATAGATGCCTCAAAACACACCACTGGATGTGGACCTACCCACAAGAAAGACAACTTCCAGCCCCACCCACTAGAACACAAACACCAGTCGCCTCCACCAGGAAGCTTACACAACCCACTGAACCAACCCCACCTACTGGGGGCAGATACCCAAAATAATGGGAAGCATGAACCTACAGCTTGCAAAAAGGAGACCCCAAACACAGTAAGTTAAACAAAATGAGAAGACAGAGAAATATGCAGAAGATGAAGGAACAAGGTAAAAACCAACCAGACCAAAAAAATGAAGATGAAATAGAGAGTATACCTGAAAAAGAATTCAGAGTAATGATAGTAAAGATGTTCCTAAATCTTGGAAATAGAATAGAGGAAATACAAGAAATGTTTAACAAGGATCTAGAAGAACCAAAGAGCAAACAAACAATGATGAACAACACAATAAATGAAATTAAGAATACTCTAGAAGGAATCAACTGCAGAATAACTGAGTCAGAAAATGGATAAGTGACCTGAAAGATAAAACAGTGGAAATACCTACAGCAGAGCACAATAAAGAAAAAAGAATTAAGGACAGTCTTAGAGACCTCTGGGACAAAATTAAATACACTATCATCAAATTATAGAAGTCCCAGAAGAAGAGAAAGAGAAAGGGACTGAGAAAATATTTGAAGAGATTATAGTTGAAAACTTCCTTAACATGGGAAAGGAAATAGTCAATCAAGTCCAGGAAGCACAGAGAGTCCCATAAAGGAAAAACCTAAGGAGAAACATGACAAGACACATATTACTCAAACTGTCAAAAATTAAATACAAAGAACAAATATTAAAAGCATCAAGGGAAAAACAAAAAAATAACACACAAGGAAATCCCCATAAGGTTAACAGCTGATCTTTCAGCAGAAACTCTGCAAGTCAGAAGGGAGTGGCAGGACATATTTAAAGTGAAAAAGGGGAAAAGTTACAACCAAGATTACTCTACCCAGCAAGGATTTCATTCAGATCCGACAGAGAAACTAAAAATTTTACAGACAAGCAAAACCTAAGAGAATTCAGCACCACCAAAACAGCTTTACAACAAATGCTAAAGGAACTTCTCCAGGCAGAAAACACAAGAGAAGGAAAGGACCTACAATGACAAACCTAAAGCAATTAAGAAAACAGTAATAGGAACATACATATTGATAATGACCTTAAATGAAAATGGATTAAATGCTCCAACTGAAAGACATAAACTGGCTGAATGGATACAAAAACAGGACCCATATATATGTTGTCTACAAGAAACCCACTTCAGACCTACGGACACATTCAGACTGAAAGTAAAGGGATGGAAAAAGATATTACATGCAAATGAAAATCAAAAGAAAGCTGAAGTAGCAATTCTCATATCAGACAAAATAGACTTTAAAATAAAGACTATTACAAGAGACAAAGAAGGACACTATGTAATGATCAAGGGATGGATCCAAGAAGAAGATATAACAATTGTAAATATTTATGCATCCAGCTTAGGAGCACCTCAATACATAAGGCAAATGCTAACAGCCATAAAAGGGGAAATCAACAGTAACATATTCATAGTAGGGGACTTTAACACCCCACTTTCACCAATGGACAGATCATCCAAAATGAAAATAAATAAGGAAACACAAGCTTTAAATGGCATATTAAGCAAAATGGACTTGATTGATATTCATAGGACATTTCATCCAAAAACAACAGAATACACTTTCTTCTCAAGTGTTCCTGGAACATTCTCCAGGATAGATCATATCTTGGGTCACAAATCAAGTCCTGGTAAATTTAAGAAAACTGAAATGGTATCAAGTATCTTGTCCGACCACAATGATATGAGACTAGATATCAATTACAGGCAAAAAACTATAAAAAAATACAAACACATGGAGGCTAAATGATACGCTACTAAATAGCCAAGAGATCACTGAAGACATCAAAGACAAAAAATACCTCAAAACAAATGACAATGAAAACATGATGACCCAAAACCTATGGGTTGCAGGAAAATCAATTCTAAGAGGGAAGTTAATAGCAATACAATCCTACCTCAAGAAACAAGAAAAAATTCAAATAAACAACCTAACCTTACACGTAAAGCAATTAGAGAAAGAAGAACAAAGAAAACACAAATTTAGCAGAAAAAAAGAAATCATAAAGATCAGATCAGAAATAAATGAAAAAGAAATAAACAATAGCAAAGATCAATAAAAATAAAAGCTGGTTCTTTGAGAAGATAAACAAAATTGATAAACCATGAGCCAGACTCATCAAGAAAAAAAGAGAGAAGATTCAAATCAACAGTATTAGAAAGGAAAAAGGAAGAGGAACACATGACACTGTAGAAATACAAGGGACCATGAGAGATTACTACAAGCAACTATATGTTAATAAAATGGACAACCTGGAAATAATGGACAAATTCTTATAAAAACACAACCTTCCGAGATTGAGCCAGGGAGAAATAGAAAATATAAACAGACAAATCACAAGCACTGAAATTGAAACTGTGATTTAAAATCTTCCAACAAACAACAGCCCAGGACCAGATGGCTTCACAGGCAAATTCTATCAAACATTTAGAGAAGAGCTAACACCTATCCTTCTCAAACTCATCTGAAGTATAGCAAAGCAAAGAACACTCACAAACTCATTCTACGAGGGCACCATCATCCAGATACCAAAACCAGACAAAGATGTCACAAGAAAAGAAAACTATAGGCCAATATCACTGATGAACATAGATGCAAAAATGCTCAATAGAATACTAGGAAACAGAATCCAACAGCACATTAAAATTATCATACACTGTGATCAAGTGGGTTTTATTCCAGGAATGCAAGGATTCATCAATATATGTAAATCAATCAATGTGATACACCATATTAACAAATTGAAGGATAAAAACCATTTGATCATCTCAATAGATGCAGAGAAAGCTTTTGACAAAATTCAACACCCATTTATGATAAAAACCCTGCAGAAAGTAGCATAGAGGGAACTTACCTCAACAAAATAAAGGCCATATATGACAAACCCACAGCCAACATCATTCTTGGTGAAAAACTGAAAGCATTTCCGCTAAGATCAGGAGCAAGACAAGGATGTCCACTCCTGCCACGATTATTCAACATAGTTTTGGAAGTGCTAGCCACAGCAATCAGAGAAGAAAAAGAAATAAAAGAATCCAAATCAGGAAAGAAGAAGTAAAACTGTCACTGTTTTCAGATGACATGTTACGATACATAGAGAATCCTAATGATGCTACCAGAAAACTACGATTAATGAATTTGGTAAATTAGCAAGATACAAAATTAATGCACAGAAAGCACTTGCATTCCTATACACTAATGAGGAAAAATCTGAAAGAGAAATTAAGGAAACACTCCCATTTGCCATTGCAACAGAAAGAATAACATACATCAGAATAAACCTACCTAAGGAGACAAAAGACCTGTATGCAGAAAACTATAGGACACTGATGAAAGAAATTAAAGATGATACAAACAGATGGAGAGATATACCACGTTCTTGGATTGGAAGAATCATCATTGTATAAATGACTATACTACCCAATGTAATCTACAGATTCAGTGAAATCAAATTATCACTGGCATTTTTCACAGAACTAGAACAAAAAATTTCACAATTTGTATGGAAACAGAAAAGGCAGCAAATAACCAAATCAACCTTGAGAAATAAAAATGGAGCTGCAGGAATGAAGCTCCCTGACTTCAGACTATAATACAAAGCTACAGTAATGAAGACAATATGGTACTGGCACAAAAATAGAAATATAGATCAATGGAATGGGATAGAAAGTCCAGAGATAAATCTTTGCATTTATGGTCACCTTATCTTTGATAAAAGAGGCAAGAGTACATAATGGAGAAAAGAGAGCTTCTTCAATAAGTGGTGCTGGGAAAACTGGACAGCTACATGTGAAAGAATGAAATTAGAACACTCCCTAACACTGCATACAAAAATAAGCTCAAAATGGATTAAAGACATAAATGTAAGGCCCAAAACTATAAAACTCTTACAGGAAAACAAAGACAGAACACTCTGTGGCAAAAATCACAGCAAGATCTTTTTTGACCCACCTCCTAGAGAAATGGAAATAAAAACAAAAATAAACAAATGGAACATAATGAAACTTAAAAGGTTTTGCACAGCACAGGAAACCATAAACAAGATGAAAAGACAGCCCTCAGAATGAGAGAAAATATTTGCAAATGAAGCAACTGACAAAGGATTAATCTTCAGAATACACAGGCAGTTCATGTAGCTCAATATCAAAAAAAAAAAAAAAAACCCAATCCAAAAATGGGCAGAAGACTTAAACATTTCTCCAAAGAAGATAAACAGATTGTCAACAAACACATGAATGGATGCTCAACATCACTAATCATTAGAGAAATGTAAATCAAAACCACAATGAGGCATCACTTCACACTGGTCAGAATGATCATCATCAAAACATCTACAAACAATAAATGCTGGAGAGGGTGTGGAGAAAAGGGGACCCTCTTGCACTATTGGTGGGAATGTAAACTGATACAGCCACTATGGAGAACTGTATGGATATTCCTTAAAAATCTAAAAATAGAACTACCATATGACCCAGAAATCCCACTACTGGACATATACCCTGCGAAAACCATAATTCAAAAAGAGTCATGTACCACAATGTTTATCGCAGCACTATTTACAACAGCTAGGACATGGAAGCAACCTAAGTGTCCATAGACAGATGAATGGATAAAGAAGATGTGGCACATATATGCAACGGAATATTACTCGGCCATAAAAGAAACGAAATTGAGTTATTTGTAATGAGGTGGATGTACCTCGAATCTGTCATACAGTGAAGTAAGTCAGAAAGTGAAAAAGAAATACTGTATGCTAACACATATGTATGGACTCTTAAAAAAAATGGTTCTGAAGAACCTAGGAGCAGGACAGGAATAAGGATGCAGACGTAGAGAATGGACTTGAGGACACTGGGAGGGGGGAGGGAAAGCTGGGACGAAGTGAGAGAGTGGCATGGACATATGTACACTACCAAATGTAAAATAGAGAGCTAGTGGGAAGCAGCTGAATAGCACAGGGAGATCAGCTCGGTGCTTTGTGACCACCTAGAGAGGTGGGATGAGGATGGTGGGGGTAGATGCAAGAGGGAGGGGATATGAGGATATATGTACACATATAGCTGATTCACTTTGTTATACAGCAGAAACTAACACAACATGGTAAAGCAATTATACTCCAATAAAGATGTTAAAAAAATTAAAAAGCCTACTAAATCTCAGGAAGAACAATGAGGGTTTATGGTATTAGAGCAACAGCCAGTTCCTTTACCACCACAACCTCTGTGTTATGGAAGCTCAGTGATATGCACTGTACTCCAGGGAGGTCTGACCAAGATCACTGAAGTTTCTTCTCATACCAGCTGCCAGTCTGGGGCTATAATTTTTTCCCAGGAGGGGAAGATTTATCAGGAAGTTCTACACGATGTGTAGCAGGCCCAGAACACTGGGGCACTGATTATCACCACCCACAACTCACTAATAGATTGAAGGTTCCATTCTGGAAAATGAAAAAATAATAACAGAAGGTGTCAACTATCCACTCAAGTACACACTTGTAGAGTAGGGGTATCATTTCCAGAAAAGCAGGTCTCCATCCTCAGCTTCAGTGCAAAGCACAGGGCTTCTACCCAGGAGGAAAGACAGGCTATAAGGACAAAGAGTTCCACAGCTCTACCTGAGGAGAATTACTTTATTTGGGAGAAAGGGTAGAGAACTCCATGCTTAAGGGTCTTGTCAAAAACATTGGAGATCTTGGTGAAAAACGATAAAAAGAAGGCTGACAGCTCCATGATACAAGGAAAATAGCAGAGCAGTTAGAAGTTTAATAGCCAGAACCAAGGAAAGAAACAGTCAAGAAGAGTCCTCCTGGAAATCAGCCATGCTGTGGATCAGGAAGTCTGTGTACAAGCACTAGACTGTCCCCACCCAGAAGCAATCAGTGCAGGATGTGGAACAGATTCGAAAGCATTTCCCAAACTGCACACAAACCCATCGACACAGAATGAACCCTCACTGGCATAAGTAGTTTAACCAAACTCCTGATAAATCACAGTCATCCCTACCAATCTGGAAGATTATGTGCTTGCCCAAAGCAGCAACCTCTCATGAAAAAAAAAAAACAGAGGAAGCATCCAAACTACTAATCATTGGGTGAATGTGAGGCAAAACATATAAACTCCCTCAACAGGCTTCAAACTACATATACACATGTAAAGGTAAAAGGTAAAAATTTAACATAGAACCAATAACTGGCACACCTGGGTAGCCAGATCAAAACCTAAAAACAAGGAGAAACGAATAAGAGTTGCAATAACAGAGACTACACACTGCTGTGGAAATAAACCACATGATTAGTTAAGTTGAGTCACTAAACAAACAAATGTCCAAGCAAAATGTAACCACAATTCCTGAGGATAGGGGTCAGAATCCAGATTTTCTACAGTATACTATCTAGTTTTCAACAAAAAATGTATGAGGCATGCAAAGAAACAGGAAGAACATATGACCTATACACAGAAAATAAGCAGGTAACAGAGGCAGTTGAAGGGACCCACGAGATGGACCTAGTAAACAAGACTTCAAAGCAGTGATTATAAATATGTCCAAGGAACAAAGCAAACCATGTTTAAAGAATTAAAGGAGGGGCTTCCCTGGTGGCGCAGTGGTTGAGAGTCCGCCTGCCAATGCAGGGATGCGGGTTCATTCCCTGGTCTGTGAGGATCCCACGTACTGTGGAGCGGCTGGGTCCGTGAGCCATGGCCTCTGAGCCTGCGTGTCCGGAGCCTGTGCTCCGCAACGGGAGAGGCCACAACAGTGAGAGGCCTGCGTACCACAAAAAGACAAGAAAAAAATAAGAATTAAAGGAAGGTATAATGATAATGTCTCACCAAATAGACAATATATTAAAAAAGAGCCAAGTGGAAATTCTGGATTCGGAAGTATAACAACTCAAACAAAAAATTCACTAGAAGGGTTTAGGAGCAGGTTTGTACTGGCAAAAAAATTAACAAACTTGAAGGTAGATCAGTAGAGATTATACAATAAAATGAATAGAAAGAAGAAAAGGTGAAGATATATGAACAGAGCCTTAGAGAAGTGCGGGGCACTATTAAAGTCACCAACATACATGTAATGGTAGTATCAGAGGGAGATAAAAAGAGAAAGGAATATTAAAAATATTTAAAGGGATATGGCTGAAATCTTCCGAAGTTTGATGAAAAATCTTTATCTACACACCCAAGAAACTCAATGAATTCCAAGTAGGATAGACACAAAGGGATTCACAAATAGACACTGTAGAGACAAAATGAAAGCCAGAGATGAAGAGAAAAATCTTGAAAGTAATAAAAGAAAACTGCCTCATTATATATAAGGGAACCTCAATAAAAATACAGCTGACTTCTAATCAGAAAGATGTGGAGGCCAGAAGGGAGTAGGAGAACATATTCAAAATGCTGAAAGTAAAAAACTGCCAATAAAAAAATCTTATATTCAGCAAAACTAACTTAAAAAATAAAGGCTAAATAAAGACATTCCCACATGAACAAAAGAGAGAATTCATTGCTAGCAGACATGATTTCCAAAAAACTACTAATGGAATTTCTTCAGGCTGAAAGCAAGTCACACTAAATAGTAACTTAAATCCACATGTTTAAAAAAAAAAAGAATACAAGTAAAGGTAAGTATGCAGGTAATTACAAACTACAGTATAATTTCATGTTTCTTCTTTTCTTAACTGATTTAATAAGAAATTATATAAAACAACATGTATATAATTGTATTATTGGGCCTATCACATATAGAAAAGTAATATATTTGACAGTAGTGACAAGAAGTGAGGAGGAGAGAGCAAGCTTTTGGAGTAAGGAAATGATATAAGATGGCAAATAGAATCCACAGGAAGAAATTAAGAGAACTAGAAATGGTAAATAAGACATTAAACTTTATAAATATATACGTGTTTTGTTTTCTCTCTCAGCCTCTTTAAAGATATAGGATTATATATTCATTTTAAAAGGTAGGGCTTCCCTGATGGCACAGTGGTTGAGTCTGCCTGCCGATGCAGAGCACATGGGTTCGTGCCCCAGTCCAGGAAGATCCCACATGCCGTGGAGCGGCTGGGCCCGTGAGCCATGGCCACTGAGCCTGCGCATCCGGAGCCTGTGCTCCACAATGGGAGAGGCCACAACAGTGAGAGGCCCGCGTACTGCAAAAAAATAAAAACAAATAAAAGGTATTTTAAGGGTGCACCGTGTATAGATGCAATATTAATTTTAATATTTAAAATTTTTAATCATTATGATTGATTATTTTTCATATTAACAGTATTAATATAAAGAGATTTGGAGGAATGTAACATTACAGAACTAAAGTATCTGTATTTAACTAGAACTAAGAGAATATAAGTTTGAAGTCAATTCTGATAGGTTCAGATGTTTAATATAAGACCTAGATTGATCACTAAAAAATACCTCAAAAATATAATAAAAGTTTTCTAAACCTGAATTACTCTCTGAGATGAATAACGTAATTAATTTGGAGCAGTATCCCTTTTGAGATACTGAGACCTCTGCAACCAAGATATACTAAATTTACATTCTAATGTACAAATGGTGGAAAACCTTGTGTCTACCTAAAATGACAAAATTATTGCAAGAGAACCAGTTTTGGAATAACTTCCTTAAGATATGACTAATATTATCAGCAAAGCAATGTTCTACTGTATGCATAAAATTGAATAATTTTGAACTGAATATTGTAAAATATGTTGGCCACTTGATTTAATTGATTCATCTGATTTTGTGTTGTGTTCATAGTCTTTATTGTTTCAAAGTCCAGTAAATATTTTTGTTCGTACATAAAATTTGTTAAATTGATGAAAAATAGATTCCTTGAATATCAGCTATTAATTTTTAGCATAATTAGAAGCATGAAACAAAATGGATAAGTCAAATATTTCCAAAAGAAGGTTAATATTGAATTTTTTCCCTATCTTTGGATTTTCACATTATTTTGATTGTGTAAATTCAATATTCAACATTCATTTGAATGTTCTATTGCATAAGATTAAGTTTCTTATAATGTTTATGTTTCCCTGAAAAAAATAAACACTTTTATATTATATGAAGTATTTGAGATTTTTATAATATTATAAATATCTTATTCTGGTATAACTTCATATCAAGTTTCATTTAAATTTCATTATCATTGTATTCCCTGAGATCAGAAGTAATGATATAGAAAGAAGAATAATTCTGTTTCCCTATGTGGTATGAATTTAGTCATAAAAATGTTTTAGTTTTGATTATGTCAAAATTAATTCATTGTTTTCCTAGTTTGCATCTTTATGTGAATGAATGAATAAAAGAGAAACTGAATTGTTGTATCCATTTGTTTTATTAACATAAGCAGAAACTGAGCATATGAAACGAATATTTTTGATACACATAAAAGTCACAGGACTTTAATTTTGAATTTTGTTCTCGAAATGAAAGAACCCCTATCCCATGAAAATTATATTGATTCAAGTTTTTTAACATCTGTATTAAACACAGTATTGCTTTCAGATGGATTTTATTCATTTAGTAGATAAATATGATTCTTTGGAGTAAAGTGAAAAAATACCTAATTCCCAGAAATCACCCTAAAGATAAAGCTATAACAAAACTACAGATTTCTTACTAATAAGAGTGTGCATTGTTCTGTAACTCAATAAATATATATTGGGTACCTAATACAAAGCAATATACAAGGTGCTAATAATAAAAACAATACAAAAGAGACATCACACCAACACTCCAAAACCTTACAAATCAGCATATTCTACTAAATTGGGCTTTGTGGGACTTTCTGAGTTATGAACATGTGACAAGATGATTGAGGTTTTAACAAACACATCAAAGTTTATAAAACTATGTGGTGTTTGGCTTTATGTAATGTGCATTTATTTTGAAGATGAAGCTAAAGTCATTTGCAGCTCTTCTTTTGAAAATTATTTTAGAGTCTATTTTACATTCTTTTAAATCTCCTGTGGTCTCAAATTTCAACCATTGGAGATAAATTTGAATTTATAAGTAATTAACAAACTGTAGAATTATGAAAATATTTTTAGCAACAAAATAGTAAATTTAAGCATATTTAAGTTTGAATTGGTTAGTTGATAACAGCATTCTCACTATTTGTACCCTCTACCTCTTTCCAGGAGAACAAGGTTATAGTATTCTTTGAGGCATCCACTCCGTGGTCTCTAACCCAATTTAGGAATTTTTGTTTCCCCTTAGCTCAACTTGCCCTCTACAGAATAAATTAGAGTGATTTTATAAGCAACCTGCAGTTTCACAGAATGCAATATTCTGTCAGGATGAGTGTACTTATATGTTGATTATCTATTCTATCAACATGATAACATATTGAATAAAATAACTGAACAGATTAGAGGAAAAATGGGATTTTATCAAAATAATGCTCAATAGTTGTCATTATAGTAATTTACAAATTAGTCAACACAGCTTGGAGTTTTATGGGAATTCTTCCTGTGACCTTTAACCAAATGATAGTTGCTATGTTAAAGGGTCATGATCTGGATTCAAACCAACCTAGATTTGAATCTTCACTATATCATTTACTAGTTGTGTGACACTGAATACCTTTTTACTTAATCCTCTCATGACTCAGTTTCCTCATCCGTAAAATGATCATAATTATACCTACATAATTGGATTTTTCTTGGATTTAAATAAAAACAATATAAAGTACTTGAATAGAGCATGCCTCATTCAATCAAAGTCTAATCCATGCACTTTAGCTTTGGAGTGAAGCTTCTCTCATTCACTCAAAAATCTCTCTCCTGTCCTTTTATGCTCCTTCTCCTACATAATGTGTTTTACCCTTTATTTCAAGATAATTTATATCAGCCTATAAACATACCCTCTTTCCTCTCAGGTAAACAAAAATAATAAAAGTAATAGTAATAATAATAACTCACATCTATGAGCTAATGCCTCTTTTCTCTGTGTCTTTCAACAGCAAAGTTTTCAGGTGTGGACCTTTTTATCACCTCTCAGTCTTTCCCATTTCCCTCCAACTGGGCTTCTATTCCCATCACTAAGAAAATTGTGCAAATCCATGTCATCAGAAACCTCCATATTGCCAAATCCATATGACTCTGTACATCCGTTTTTCTAATCTCATAAACTTCTGCTTATCAACACCCAGAATCTGTTTCCTTAGGCCCCTTTAGTCAGTCATCAACAAGATCTCTACATTCTCAATCTCCCCTCTAAACTTTCAATCACCTTAAAGCATTAATTAAACCCAGTCTGTTAGTGACGACCCTGATTCCTTGAGGCCTCTCATAAAAGTAACTGCTTGCTCTCCCACTCCCCTCTCATCTCTGGACCTGGATTAGGGTAGGTGTCCCGTTGTTCTGTACTGGCATGACCAGAGACTGCCTCCACTGTTCCTTCCTTACACTTGAACCTGGAGGACGGCAAGTATTCTCCCTGTCCTTCCTAAAAACTCCTGTTGTTGAATCGGGACCCGCTGCTCACCACTTACAAAATCAAATTTACAAATGTTGATAGAAAAGAAAGTTGTCTTTAATCAGAATGCCGACAGTCTGGGGAGATGGTGGACTCAATGTCCCCCAAAAACCGTCTCTGAAGATTCTGTTCAGCCATGAAGAGATGTAATTTCAATCACTGAGACAGGAAGTCAGAGTCATCACCATCCCCCACTCTGTGCAGGCACCTCAACTTCTTGTGATCTTCCTCTAGATGTTATCTTGTTCCACAGTTTGGTCACACAGTTTGTTCGAAAGATTACTAAAGGGAAAGCTAGAGAAAAGATCTGGTCATGTGTTATTTACTTATTCTTAATTTCTACTTCTTTGACCTATGGAAAGAACTGACAAGTTAGTTAGGCAAAGCATTGTGTGATTAAAAGTTAGGCAAAGCATTGTGTGATTAAAAGATTTGAAAGGTGTGCCTGGGCTGGAAATGAGTAGAGCATGGGGGTGCCTGGTTAAAATTAGTTACAATATAGTTTTGCTAAAGTGACAAGAAAAGGGGCTTTCTACTGAGGGTAGTTTCCTGCAAAGAGCTGCTTCACACTCCCAACTTTGAGTTACCTGTCATGAGATGAGATTAATCCTCCTTATTTGAGTCATCTACTGACCCTAAGTGTAACTGTCTTTAATTTCCTGAAGATTTTAGCTCAAGATTCAATGTCATTTTCTACAATATTTCTACTAACCTAATTTTGATGATTTCATTATACACACAGCTAATCCTTACAATAGAATAATTATTTTTCCATGTTATGCCTATTGCCATTGGACAGAATAGTCTTTGAAAGAACACACTCTGCGAAGCAATGGTCTGAAGCTTACATGAGTCTTTAAACAGAAAATTACACATAACTTAGTTTTGAAAATAAAAGTGAAGGACTTCCCTGGTGGTGCAGTGGTTAAAAATCCACCTACTAAGGCAGCAGACATGGGATTGATCCCTGGTCTGGGAAGATCTCACATGCCACAGAGCAACTAAGCCCATGCACCACAACTACTGAAGCCTACGAGCCTAGAGCCTGTGCTCTGCGACAAGAGAAGCCACTGCAATGAGGAGCCCGTGCACTGTAACAAAGAAGTAGAGAAAGCCTGTGCACAGCAACGAAGACCCAATGCAGCCAAAAAAAGAAAAAAAAAAGTGAGATTTAACAAAACAAAAGGGGCTAAGGTGTAGAGGAATAAAGAGAGGAAACATGGCCTGAGAGAATAATATTTCAGTATTGTTTTCTTAAACAGATGTCTGAGCAGATCTTAAAACCTTCATACAAACATTCCCTGACTCCCTCAATGAAAAGCCAATCAGCCTGCATTTAAAGTTCGAGTGTTCCATAATCAGGACTATCAATGGAACACTTCTCATACATTTCCTTATCTTACATTTTTTTGTGTGTCTTAACACAACTTCCTTACTGCATAGTATATATCATGCATGCTCATGAAGGCAAGGGAAGTGCATAACAGATATTTCATATCTCTCCTTTTAATAAATGAATAAGGGTGAGCTAATATACAAAATAAACCAAAAAAGGAGGAGAATGTAGTCTTTGTGAAAAGAAAAAAAGCTTTTACAAATAAAAGTATATAATCGTTGGGTATTGTGGACCTAAGAATGCCTCCTGCCATATCAGCAAACAAAGGGTATTGTGGCCACCAAGGGGTCAACAGCAGCCACCCACAACAATGTACCCTGAGGGTGATACAGGATGGGAAAGAACATGCTACTCTTCCCAGATAGCTGAAGTGCATATCAAAGGAATGATTTCAATGAGTCCAGACTCTTGCATCTTTCCACAGAAAAGTGCTAAATTCATTAACTTGAGATGTCTGGTTTTCTTTAATTAACAATAATCTTTTGTGTTCAGGCTATCTGGTTTTTGTTCAAAAACCCCTATATATCATTGCTTCTCCCTTATCCCTTCTCCCTTCTCAGAGCTATCTGAGAGCCTGCCTCCTGGGCTTGAGTCCTCAGAAAGTCCTCCAAATAAAACATAATTCTCAACTTTTAGGTTGTGCACTTTTTGTTTTCATTCTACAGTATACATCTTACAGGAGTAGGCATAGGGTTTGCTCCCATGGAATCCCAGGGTAAGAAGTAACAGAAACATTCTAGTTGTTCCCTTTAATTGTGGAAATGCAAATACTGAGGATTATAGATAGTAAGAGGTATATACCTATCACAGAGCCACAAGTCTGGAATGGAAACTCGGGGTCTTTTAATTCCTTACTTATTATTCTTTCCGCTGCACTACTCTGCCTTACAATTATAATAATTATTGGCATCATTATTATACTTCGTTAAGTATATATGAAACTGTGTTTTATTAGAACCCTAAACTCTGTTCACATGTGTCTACACATTATCGTTTCCTGCTCATTTCACATTCTTGCCTGCTCATAAATTAATGGGTGCTTCAAGATGCATTGCTTGCCCCAGAACAATATTTGTATTCCTCAGTGCCCACATCTCCTTGCTGGAAAATTCCACTCATTAAGAAAACATCTGGTTCTATTAGATTAAGGTACTAGTGATTTAGTGTAAATTTTGTGATAAATTTCCATTTTCCTTCAATAATTTATTTTACTTATACAACTAAAAAAACACTGACAATTTTTAAATTCACATTTTACACAAAAGGTTGTTTTAACTACTGCTACAAAGACTACTCCAATATTCATAGGCTCTGAATAAATTTATTTAAATTGGTAATTATATATTTAAGTCCCTTTAACACAATTGGTCTGCTATTGCAACTGCTTACAGTGGTAAAAAATTTACTAGAAGATGCTATAATCCAGAGAATAAAATTAAACTACAAACAGCACAGCTTGAAGCCCCAAGCTTTGAAAGCCCTATAGTTTTTCTGAAAACATTGTGTTACATGATATGTAACATGGTCTCATAATACAAAGAAATTAATATGTTATACAATCATGCCTTTTGTTCATATGTTTTTTTCTGTACATTGTCTTTGGTTTTAAATTTCATTATTTAAAACACCCTAGCACTTTCCTGGTGTCCTTGGACTTCCAAGTGCTGAGCCCAAGCTACTTTCATGGAATCATACCTAACTTCAATAACTGGGTCCTAACTTTACTGATAACATTGATGAGGTTCACAGTTACATGTGATTGATTTGCCACACACTTTGTAGTGCCTTTGTTGTGTACTCACTAAGAAACAAAGATGACAGAGACTCATCCTCTGCTCTCAGTTTGCTTACCAAACATAATTATGCAGGAGAAATTCCCTTAAACAAACCTAAACTTAACAAGCTAACTCTCCATTCTCTTAAAACACATCTACTAATGTTTATAACATTGTGAAAGGTTGTGGTTAGTAGACTGATATCCTGCTATTTAAACTGTGATCCAAGGACCAATAGCATCAGCCACACCTGAAAACATTAAACACGCTGAATCTCAGGCCACCACTCTAGACCTACCAAATCAGAATATGCATTTTAATAATATCAGCAGGCAACTCCTATGCATGCTGAAATTTGAGAAGCACTGCCTTAGTATACCCACTTACTTCTGCTCCCTCTAGCTGGGTTGTATGCTCACCAAGTGTCAGTTGTATTTTATCCATATGCACAACTGCTTACACCAATTTGTATATTTGTGTGTTCTTGTAATGCAAAATGATGAAATGAGACAAAAAGATAGTTATCGTTTTTATGGACTAAACTGAATACTTTGTCAAGGTTCAATAAATGTGAATTGCTACTATACTTGTCTTTGGATTATTTTTAGACAAACAACTATTAAAGAGCAGGAGAAAACTGTGCTACCTGGAAGAATTCTGAATTCCAATTGTTTCAGGTGCATTTAAGTCCCCACTTTAATTTAAATATACCAAAACAGGAAGTCATAGATGTTTCAGGAAACACAGCTTGAAACTCTTTGACCTAAATCAGAGCTGGTAAACAAATTGCATCTGTATAGTTTAAGTGAAGTATTAGTAGGGCCATCTCAGAAACCTGTAGGAAAAAAATAGTCAAATACTTTTCCAATCTTGCTTATATAATTCTTTACACATACACAGTAGGCCATAAATAACTGATTGCTAAGTGGGGATATGACATTCATGAAACAGAGTATGGCCAATGGAAAGAGTATAAATGCAGTCCTGTATAATTCATGCATTCAACAAATACGTCTGGAAAATATCCGAGACATTAATGGATGCTGGAAATAGAATGTGAGCTAGATACACAAGTATCTGCCTTAAGAGAGGTTCCTACTGACAGATATAACCCTGTCAAGTTGCTGGCTTTCTTTGAAGCTCAAGCTTCTCCATACATTCTTATCTACTTCATAGAGTTTTGATGAAGGTTATATGAGATTATGTGAAGTGTCTAGAAGTTCAACAAATCTAATACCACTCCTTACCTTTGTTCAATGTACAATGGAAATCATTGAAGTTTCTTGAAAAGAGGACTTCCTTGATCAGAGACGGTTTCTGGAAATCAATTCAGCTTAGGGAGCAATTAGTCTCGGTAAAAAGTAATAAAGACTGTCTTGTATTAAGGAGATATGGGAGACAATTTACAGTAAAAACTTACTTTTCCCAACTGAAAAGTTTCCCAACTAACCTATTTAGTTCATTCTGAAGTGTTAGTTCCCATTTCTACCATACCAGCTCCACCCTCCAATGATCTGGGTAACTTTATTCTTGACATACATTACTCATGCATGAGAACAAAAAGCAAATAAAATCTCTGGAGTATTTCTTGCACCTGGAAAGTAATCTACTATGTGATATTTTGAGAGAAATATTTTCTAAAAACTAAACTAGCCACATAGACAAGGTCCAATTATTTGTAGTCACACCTAAACAAAGTTTTCCACTGCTTTCTGTACCACAATGGTCCACCTCACCTTCCACTACATGCTTCCAAATCCTATTGTCACTACCAATGCCTTTCTCAAATCTCTTTCACTAGTTCTTATCTCTTCACAGGCTTTTTTACCATTAAATGGATTTTATCCAGTAATGGCAATAATCATTTCCTTATTGTGTATATAGTCATTAGAAAAGAAAGATATTTATTTCAATTAAGCCAAGTTTCTTAATGATTTAAGAACTATTTGAGAAATATAATTTATTTTATAATTCTGAGAATTTTAAGGAATTCATAAAACAAAAATTAATCTTTGTGTTTCTCAAGTTTTATTTTTAACTCTAGAAAGACTGAGTTCAACTTATAAAACATCTGTGATGCAAAATGCCCTGCTAGGTTATACAATGCTTATAATTCTGTGAAAACTTGAGCACACACCACTCTCACATACTCTGAATCCAGTAATTTCTTGAAACTTATGAGTCCAGTGGTTCCTCCATGTAACTGCTTCATCTATTTTCCATTTGCAGTCTCAGAGCAGGTAAATGGTTGTATCTACCTCCAATTCTGAATAATCAAAAGAATGACAAAATGGATCAACTCAAAAGCAGCATTCTTTTAGGAGTATATTAGTTATAATTAACAAATTATATCATAAATATTAGCTCAGCTATTGTATTAAGAAGTGAGAATATTATAGGAATGTGCTGGTCTGACAGACCTCGATGTGATTCCAGGCTTAATAAAAATACAATATTAACCAGGGAAAAAAAGTCACTTAAGCCTTCAAAAATTCAGCAAAATGGGCAATACTGTCACAGAGAAGTCTTTGAGGATTAAATGTGTAGTTCCAGGCACACTGTAGATTCCAAATAAATAATACTAATTGCTGTGATTTTATTTATTCCTTTTAACTGTTAATTATTTTATATTCTTATCTCTCCTCTTTTACTTTAGTCCTAATCTCTTAGAAGAAGAAAAGAGAAGAGGTTGATTTCCGTCTCTCTAACACAGTGTCAGAAACTCAGTATATTTCCACTGTGTGTCTCAGCTTTATTTATCATGTTTCCTCCTTTTATTCATTATAAAATATTTGAGTACCTGTTAAATAGTTAACCCTGTGCTTGTTGCCATCTGCTGTGCCATAAAACAGAGACTTTTTTCTATCATATTGCCTCAACACTAGCAAAATGAAATAAATTCCTGAAAAGAAAAACCCATTATCCATTTCACTTATGAACACATACACTACTATAGAACACACACACTACTACAGACAAAGTTTACCTTAGAATGAGTGTAATCCACTGGATATATATGTAATCTAAGTGTGTGTGCTCTAGGAAACTCTTATATTCTCCTAACCCAGAAAAGCTAGAAGCAATTGTTACATGTCCAGGATTTGGTACAATGTGGTAACAGATGAAGGTACAAATATTACTGACGATTAAAATTTTCAGTAGGTACTAAGGTAGGTTTAACTACTGCCAAGAATACCAAAACACATAATGAAAGGTTTTTTCTATTTGTATTTTAAGCAGTCAGATGGTTAGAATAGCAAACATATCACATATTTAAAAATATATCACAGATTTAAAAACAAATGTTTATGTGATAGTTATTACATCCTATAGTTAATATGAATCAAAACCAACTACTTCTGATTTAAATTATAACTTCATTACAATTTAAAAATTAAAAATGTAAGGTCAACAGAATAAAATTAACAAAAGCATAAAATGAATTTGTATGCTAAATAAAACTAAATTCATAAAGAGTCACAATCAATTCACAATCAAAGCACTTTTCTAGGATTTATTTAAGAAATAATGCTAAATGATCATTTGCTCTCATAGTTTTTTCTTTTATATTGTTATTAGTATGGTTCTATTAAAGTCCATATTAAAGTAAATATTTTCAATATTAAAGTAAATATTTTAAAATTCAGCTCCACACTTGAATCTGCACATGTCATCTACTCATTCTCCACTTGATAGCAAATCATTCAAGTGAAAATACACTACCAAAATTCTGAGCAATTTGAATGCAAATTAAATCAATACAATAACGTAGAAGAATTTGCCCTTGGAAGGAGTGCACATTCAGGCAGCTGCTCAGGATCTTTATTTTGTTTAGTCAGTCTCTAGCAGTATAACTATATTCAAGGCGTCTGTTGCAATCTCCATTTTCAAGTGTGAAGGAGCCCAGAGCAACAAGACATAATGAAAAGATGAACGTATTCCGAAAATTAAGCATTGGATATCAGGTTTCATTCTAATTCTAGTCAAAATAACACATTTGGTCATATAAAAATTATGAAATTCAGTAGTGGAACTAAATAGGAAATGTTTTTATCTGTGCCAATAATTTGTTTATATAACAAGATTGAGTATGACTATAGTTGAAAAAGTATATTGTAGCCATAAAGGTTTTTTTTTTTTCAGAATATTCTATTGAATAATTCCAAAAGGAAAAGAAGTTATTCCAGGAGCTTCTTTTCAATTTATAGCTTTTCCTACAACAAAAATGAGCACCAAAGAAGAAATAGCACTACAAAATCAAATTCCAAACAAACATTAAGTAGGAACAAAAATGTTTTTTGAAACAATTTTTAGTGACTTCAACATTTTAATATATATCACCTATAAAGAATAGCAGTATGTAAAGAAAAAAATAAATGTACAATGTGATTAGACACACATACAGACTTGGACAATGAGTTCTGGGAACAAAGAGAAAGAAATGCCTGATTGTGCCTTAAAAATGTCAAGGTTCTTTGTCTGACTTACTTCAGTTAACATAATACCCTCCAGGTTCATCTACTTGATTGTAAATGGCAAAACTTCATTTTTTTATGGAACAGTAATATCCCATTATATATATATATATATATATATATATATATATATATACCAGATCTTTATCCATTCATCAGTTGATGGACAAGATAGGGATATGTGATTAAGAGGTATGAACTACTACATATAAAATAGATAAGATATAAGGATGTAAGATACAGCACATGGAACATAGCCAATATTTTATAATAACTGTAAATTGGATATAATCTATAAAAATATTGAATCACTATCCTGTATACCTAAAATTAATATAACATTATAAATCAACTATACTTTAATTTTAAAAATAATAAAAAATTAAAAATTCAGGATTCTTACAAAAGAGAAGATAGTTGAGCTGACAGGAGAAAAGAACAAAAATGACTCTCACACTTTCTTCAAAATTATGAAGACTGTGAAATACTCCAGAGGCTCCCAAAGTCCAGAGGCCACCAGTGAGGAATGAGTACTTTAGGGAGGTTAGACTCTCTTAGCAAACTAAAAAGGGGATAAACAGAGGTGGTGACTCCCTTATAAGTAGTCCAGACAAAGCTGTGGGATCTACCTGTAGGTCTAGTCTACAGTTGGAAACATTTGGCTAACCCTATGGAAATCTTGTAAGACTGGGCAATGTGCTCATGAGCTATGGGCTTAGCACATGGGTGAGTTCTGACTATGCAGGGTCAATACCTATTTTAACTATCAATAACCAAATTGACAAAATGTATTCTGGATTCCTATCTTTGTTAGAACCAAGGATGAATACTCTTTCTTCATCTGTATACCAGTAGTGCTCCCCAAGGCCATGCATTTTCCCTGACTTATTCTAAATTAAAATCCCTCTCTTCACTTCTCATAGCTTCAGCCACCTTTCAAAATTCCAGGAGGTGTGAGAGAATTAAACAGTACTTGCTACAGTTATTTTCTCCCTGGGATTATAGAAAAGAGAACCAAGTCATCAAATTCAAGGCCAGAAAACAAGTCAAAATGTTCTTGGAGTATTGACTTTCAGGACAGAGGAAATTAGAGACATTAGGCAAAAATGTGCCAAGACAGAATCCAAAGTCAGATGGATTAGAGTAATCAAAGCCAAAGACAGACAGTATTGATAAAAAATAATTTAATCAGAAGAAAGAGTACAAGTATATATAAGGTTAGGTCTGCAGACTAAATCATGATCTGTTAAAAGTAGAGGATCTGTTCCAACCTCCTTAAAAAACAAAGTTAAGACGCTTAGTTTAGAAAGTATGGAATCATTCCAGTTTCTGCTGGCTGATCTGATAAACAGTTGTGTTGATGATGGATATTTCACTTAGAAATAAATATATATTTGAACCCTTACTAAGTAATGTTCATTGCAGTAATTTCAAGCACAAAGGTAAGCAGATGGTGAAGAAATTTTTGGGTAAATGAGACTTTTCCATCCTTAAAAATCTGCACGTCATAGGTTGGAAAGTAGTAGTTCTCTCTGGGTGTCAAATTCCCCCATAGTCACTTAAGCCACGTAGGTTGGGATGGGAAGAGTAGAAGGTAGAGTATACAGTAAACATTACCTAATGTTGATTTAAAACCACACTAAATAAATTGACTTACTAAGAGATCAAGAAATCTATATAAACCACATGAGAACTGCTTTCTCTCTTGGCTCTGTTTTCACCTCACCAAGCGTTACCTCATTCCCCAAATAACATTCAGTTGACAATAAGGAGCAGGGGAAATGATCCTATTATACAGTATAAACAACAAACTAACTAACTTATTTAGCTGTATGCCACCCACATAAATTCTTAGTTCCAGATAAATGAAATATAAATGCGGTCTCTTTAATATTCCATTTAATTTGTATGTCCAAAAAAACTAAGGTGTTACTTTGAAACAACACATTACAAGAGTATTGAAAAGTAGCCTAAAACTGTTATATCTGGTTTTTAAAAAGTTATGATATAACTATTCACTTTTGTAGATACGTGTTCATGAGAAATGCATACACAACCTATAAGTCAAAGAAATTCCATTTAATAACACTCAAGTGAAAGAAAGGACTAGAATTACGGCTGGGCAATGTCTCAACTTTCTCCAAGGTGATTCATTAGATTTATGGGATGAATGGCCATTTTGTGGAAATTTGCAAAGGAGCCCTTTGTGATAAACCGAGACTACTGGCAGGAGGACAAATCTACCAAGTCAGAGAAACCATAGGTAAGGGAGGAGGGGTGGTTGGAGAAAGCCTACATTTCCAAAGGCCACAGAGATTATGGACAACACCTGGGTTATCTGAGGAGCGCATGATTCATGGGTGGCAGGAAAATAAAAATAAACTTTGAGTCACAGAGTTCTGCTTTGATTCCTGAGTATGTAGATGTTAAATTACATCAGTATGATTAGTTCAGCAATAATTACCACTCAGTTTAATGAGAACCAGGATCTCTTGTTAATTCATCTTCCTTTCTCTAATAGATAATTCTTTTCATATCTACCTTTTGAATAGATTACATTATACTATCCCAATTAATTACCTTAAGAAGAAAGAATAAAGCCTCTACCAAGAGTGTCTAAAATAAAAGCTACATTTTACAATATGTATAGGGAGATACCACACCAAAGTTTAATGTCTAGCAGGGCTGTGTTGTGGTCCAGAAATAGAGGTTTTGTGGGGCTGAAAGATTATCCACTCAGGGTGGAGTTCTAAAAAATATAAATAAAATGACAAATGCAAAATTTTATATATATATATATGTACATTTAGGAAAAAAAGATAACAGCAAATTACCTATTTTAAAAGCTGACAAATATATCATCAAAAATTCCAGGAAATAATATAATATTTTATTAGTTAGTTGTCTAATACCCTCTACACTACTCTTTCTTTCCTACAGTTTCCTGGCTGAACACTCTTGATCTTCTCTTCGAAAATGATGATATCACAATATAGTTTTCTATAGAGAAAATAAAAAAGATAATTTAGCTATTCTTCAGTATGGCTAATTGTCATTTGTTTTTAGTTATTGATAATTTAGAACATTAGCCTGAAATTAAGACATAAACAAGAGTAATTCAAAAGCATTTCAAATTGCTGCTGCAGTGTATTGAACTACATAATATGGAAATTAATCTTATGCTACATATATTGATTTATTGATGATTACGTGTGAGAGTTTTATTACTAGAACTCTTGCTTCTTAAGATAATTTAATTTCATGGTGATTTTGCATGCCTGTTTTTTCTGGAAGTACCAGGCTTCATCACGAAAAAAAAAATGTGTCAGATATACTAAGAAGCAATTCTGTATATTCAGATATACAGAAGCAATTTGTATTGCTCTGTACAAATACAGAGTTTGTGCTCTAGAAACAAAATTATACTTTCTTTCAAAAATGCCCATATAAAAAGTATGATACATTTATATTTCTTATTAATTTTTTTTTGAGGTACAATTGATCTACAATACTATGTAAGTTTCAGGTGTACAACATAGTGATTCACAATTTTTAAAGATTATACTTCATTTATAGTATTATAAAATATTAACTATATTCCCTGTGCTGTACAATATATCCTTGTAGTTTATTTATTTTATGCATAGTAATTTGTACATCTTAATCAAATTTTGCTCCACCACCCTTCCCAACCTCACTGGTAACCACTAGTTTGTTCTCTGTATTTGTGAGTCTGTTTCTTTTTTGTTATATTCACAAGTTTGTTTTATTTTTTAGATTCCACATATAGATAACATATAGTATTTGTCTTTCTCTGTCTGACTTATTTAAATAATAAGTCCATCCATGTTGTTGCAAATGACAAAATTTCATTCTTTTTTATGGCTGAGTAGTATGGCATTATATATATATACAAACAAAACATTCATTATTCGTCTGTTCATGGACAGTAGGGTTGCTTCCATATCTTGGCTATTGAAAATAATGCTGCTATGAACATTGGGTGCATGTATCTTTTCAAATTAGTGTTTCCATTTTCTTCAAATATATACCTAGAACTGGAATTGCTGGATCATATTGTAGTTTTATTTTCAGTTTTTGATGAACCTCCATATTGTTTTCCACAGTGGCTACAAATATTTACATTCCCACCACCAGTGAGCACATGTTCCCTTTACTCCACATCCTCACACATTTTTTATTCATAGTGTTTTTGATAGTAGCCATTCTGACAAGTGTGAGGTAATATCTCATGGTGGTTTTGATTTGCATTTCCCTGATGATTAGGGATGTTGAGCATCTTTTCATATACCTGTTGGCCACTTGTATGTCTTCTTTAGAAAAATGTCTATTCAGACCTTCTGCCCAGTTTTTAATAGGGTTGTTTGTTTTTTTGATATTGATTAGGAGGGGCTGTTTATATATTTTTGATACTAAACCCTCATCAGTCATATCATTTGCAAATACTTTCTCCCATTCAGTAAGTTGTCATTTCATTTTGTTGATGGTTTCTGTTGCTGTGCAGAAACTCTTAAGTTTAATTAAGTCCCATTTGTTTATTTTTGCCTTTGTTTCCTTTGCCTCAGTAGGCAGATCAAAGAAAAATATGGCTTGAGTTATGTCAAAGAGAGTTCTGCCTATGTTTTCTTATAGGAATTTTATGGTTTCTGGTCTTACATTTACATCTTTAATCCATTCTGAGTTTATTTTTATATGTCGGGTGAAAAACTGTTCTAAGTTCATTCTTTTCCATGTAGCTGTCCAGTTTTCCTGGGACAACTTACTGAAGAGTTGTCATATATTATGACATATATGGTCATATATTATTATTGGTCATATATTAATTGACCATAAGTGCATGGATTTACTTCCGGGCTATATATTCAGTTCCATTTATCTATATGTCAGTTTTTGTGCCAGTACCATGCTGTTTTGATTACTATAGCTTTGTAGTGTACTCTAATAACATAGAGCATGACACCTCCAGTTTTGTTCTTTCTCAAGAATGTTTTGGATATTTGGGGTCTTTTGTTTTTCCTAGTTCTGTGAAAAATAGAAATTTATTTATTTTCCCTAGTTCTGTGAAAAATGCCACTAGTATTTTGATAGGGATTGCATTGAACATGTAAGATTGCCTTGGATAGTATGGTCATTTTAACAATATTAATTCTTCAAAGCATGAACAGGGTCTATCTTTCCATGTGTTTGTGTTGTCTTCAATTACTTTTATCAGTCTTATATTTACTTTTCAGAGTACAAGTCTTTTATCTCCCTGAGTAGGTTTATTCCTAAGTATTTCATGATTTTGATGTGATTATAAAGGGGTCGTTTCCTTTATTTCCCTCTATGACAGTTCATTATTAGTGGAAAGAAATGCAACAAATTTCTTTTTTTCTTTATTTTTAAATCTTATTTTATTTATTTTTTATACAGCAGGTACTTATTAGTCATCAATTTTATACATATCAGTGTATACATGTCAATCCCAATCGCCCAATTCATTACACCACCACACCACCACCCCGCCGCTTTCCCCACTTAGTGTACATACGTTTCTCCTCTACATCCGTGTCTCAATTTCTGCCCTGCAAACCAGTTAATCTGTACCATTTTTCTAGGATCCACATATATGCATTAATATACGACATTTGTTTTTCTCTTTCTGACTTACTTCACTCTGTATGACAGTCTCTAGATCCATCCATGTCTCAACAAATGACCCAATTTCGTTCCTTTTTAAGGCTAATATTTGTTCCTTTTTAAGCCTAAGAGTAATATTCCATTGTATATAAGTACCACATCTTCTTTATCCATTCATCTGTTGATGGGCATTTAGGTTGCTTCCATGACCTGGCTATTGTAAATAGTGCTGCAATGAATATTGGGGTGCATGTGTCTTTTTGAAGTATGGTTTTCTCTGTGTATTTGCCCAATAGTGGGATTGCTGGGTCATATGGTAATTCAATTTTAGTTTTTTAAGTAACCTCCATACTGTTCTCCATAGTGGCTGTGTCAATTCACATTCCCACCAACAGTGCAAGAGGATTCCCTTTTCTCCACACCTTCTCCAGCATTTGTTGTTTATAGATTATCTGATGATGCCCATTCTAACTGGTGTGAGGTGATACCTCATTGTAGCTTTGATTTGCATTTCTATAATAATTAGTGATGTTGAGCAGCTTTTCATTTGCTTTTTGGCTATCTGTATGTCTTCTTTGGAGAAATGTCTGTTTAGGTCTCCTGCCCATTTTTCCATTGGGTTGTTTGTTTTTTTAAAATTGACCTGCATGAGCTGTTTATATTTTTTGGAGATTAATCCTTTGTCCATTCATTCGTTAACAAATATTTTCTCCCATTCTGAGGGTTGTCTTTTTGTCTTGTTGATGGTTTCCTTTGCTGTGCAAAAACTTTTAGGTTTCATTAGGTCTCATTTATTTATTTTTGTTTTTATTTCCATTACTCTAGGAGGTGGATCAAAAAAGATCTTGCTGTGATTTATGTCAAAGAATGTTCGTCCTATGTTTTCCTCTAAGACTTTTATAGTGTCCGGTCTTACATTTAGGTCTCTAATCCATTTTTAGTTTATTTTTGTGTATGGTGTTAGGGTGTGTTCTAATTTCATTCTTTTACATGTAGCTGTCCAGTTTTCCCAGCACCACTTATTGAGGAGACTCTTTTCTCCATTGTATATTCTTGCCTCCTTTGTCATAGATTAGTTGACCATAGGTGTGTGGGTTTATCTCTGAGCTTTCTATCTTCTTCCATTGACCTATGTTTCTGTTTTTGTGCCAGTACCATATTGTCTTGATTACTGTAGCTTTGTAGTATAGTCTAAAGTCAAGGAGTCTGACTCCTCCAGCTCCATTTTTTTCCCTCAAGACTGCCTTGGCTATTCAGGGTCATTTGTGTCTCCATACAGATTTTAAGATTTTTTGCTCTAGTTCTGTAAAAAATGCCACTGGGAATTTGATAGGGATTGCATTGAATCTGTAGATTGCTTTGGGTAGTATAGTCATTTTCACAATATTGATTCCTCCAATCCAAGAACATGGTATATCTCTCCATCTGTTGGCATCATCTTTAATTTTTTTCATCAGTGTCTTATAGTTTTCTTCATACAGGTATTTTGTCTCCCTAGGTAGGTTTATTCCTAGGTATTTATTCTTTTTGTTGCAATGGTAGATGGGAATGTTTCCTTTTTTCTCTTTGAGATTTTTCATCGTTAGTGTATAGGAATGCAAAAGATTCCTGTGCATTAATTTTGTATCCTGCATCTTTACCAAATACATTGATTAGCTCTAGCAGTTTTCTGGTGTCATCTTTAGGATTCTGTATGTATAGTATCATGTCCTCTGCAAACAGTGACAGTTCTACTTTTTATTTTTCCACTCTGTATTCCTTTTTCTTCTCTGATTGTCATGGCTAGGAATTCCATAACTATGTTGAATAATAGTGGTGAGAGTGGACATCCTTGTCTTTATCCTGATCTTAGATGAAATGCATTCAGTTTTTCACCATTGAGAATGATATTTGCTGTGGATTTGTTGTATACAGCCTTTATTATGTTGAGGAAGGTTCCCTCTATGCCCACTTTCTGGAGAGTTTTTTATCATAAATAAGGTTGAATTTGTCAAATGTTTTTCTGCATTTATTGAGATGATCATATGGTTTTTATTCTTTAATTTGTTAATATGGTGTATCACATTGATTGATTTGCATATATTGAAAAATCCTTGCATCCCTGGGATAAATCTCACTTGTTCATGGTGTATGATCCTTTTAATGTGCTGTTGGATTCTGTTTGCTAGTATTTTGTTGAGGATTTTTGCATCTATATTCATCAGTGTTATTGGTCTGTAATTTTCTTTTAATTGTAGTATCTTTTTCTGGCTTTGGTGTCACGGTAATGGTGGCCTCATAGAATGAGTTTGGGAGTGTTCTTTCCCCCACATATATTTGGAAGATTTTGAGAAGGATGAGTGTTTGCTCTTCTCTAAATGTTTGATACAATTCACCTGTGAAGCCAACTGGTCCTGGAATTTTATTGGTTGGAAGAGTTTTAGTCACAGTTTCAATTCCAATACTCGTGAATGGTCTGTTCATATTTTCTATTTCTTCCTGGTACACTCTTGGAAGGTTACACCTTTCTAAGAATTTTTCCATTTCTTCCAGGTTGTCCATTTTATTGTCATAGAGTTGCTGTAGTAGTCTCTTAGGATGCTTTGTATTTCTGCAGTGCCTGTTGTAACTTCTCCTTTTTCATTTCTAATTTTATTGAGTCCTCTCCCTCTTTTTCCTGATGAGTCTGCCTAATGGTTTATCAATTTTGTTTATCTTCTCAAAGAACCAGCTTTTAGTTTTACTGATCGTTGCTATTGTTTTCTTTGTTTCTCTTTCATTTATTTTTGCTCTGATCTTTATGATTTCCTTCCTTCTATTGACTTTAGGTTTTGTTTTTTATTTTTTCTATGGTAAGGTTAGGTGGTTTATTTGAGATTTTTCATGTTTTCTGAGGTAAGTTTGTATCACTATAAACTTCCCTTTTAGAACTGCTTTTGCTATGTCTCATAGATTTTGGATGTTGTGTTTTCATTTTCATTTGTCTCCAGGTACGTTTTGATTTCCTCTTTGATTTCTTCAGTGATCCATTGATGGTTTAGTAGCATATTATTTAGCTTCTATGTGTTTGTATTTCAGTGTTTTATTTTTTTGTAGTTGATTTCTAGTCTCGTAGAATTGTGGTCAGAAAAGATGTTTGATGTGATTTCAATTTTCTTAAATTTACCTAGGCTTGTTTTTTGGCCTAGCATGTGATCTTTCCTGAAGAATGTTCCATATGCACTTGAAAAAAGTGTGTATTCTGCTGGTTTTGGATGGAATGTTCCAAAACCAGAAGAATACACACTTTTTTAAGGTGCATTATAGAAATTATAGAACATTATATGTATATAATGTTCTATATGTATGTGTGTGCATATCCATTTTTATCTAATGCGTCATTTAAAGACACTCTTGCCTTATTAATTTTCTTTCTGGATGCTCTGTCCTTCGATGTAAGTGGGGTGTTAAAGTCCCCTACTATTCTTGTGTTACTGTCTATTTCTCCCTTTCTGTCTGTTAATATTTGCTTTATGTATTTCAGTACCCCTATGTTGGATGCATATATATTTACAATTGTTATGTCTTCTTAGATTGATCCCTTGATCATTATGTAATGTCCTTATTTGTCTCTAGTAGCAGTCTGTTTTAAAGTTTATTTTTTTGTGGTATAAGTATTGCTACACTGGCTTTCTTTTGATTTCCATTTGCATGGAATACCTTTATTCCATCCCCTCACTTTCAGTCTGAATGTGTCTCTAAGTCTGAAGTGAGTCTTTGGAAAGTAGTATATATATAGGTCTCATTTTTGTATTCATTCAGCCACTTTATATCTTTTGAATGGAGCTTTTATTCCATTTATATCTTAGGTAACTACTGATGTGTATCTACTTATTGCCATTTTGTTAATTGTCTTGTGATTTTGTAGATTTTTTTTTCCCTTCTTCTTTTGTTCTCTTCACTTGTGATTTGTTGACTATCTTTAGTGTTATGTTTGTATTCCTTTCTCTTTTTCGTATGAGTATCTATTATATATTTTTGATTTTTGGTCACCATGAGGTGTGTATATAGCAATCCATATAAATACAAAATTGGTTTAAGTTGCTGGTGTCTTAATTTCAAATGCATTTCAAGAACTCTGTATTTGTACTCTTCTCCCCTCATGATTTCTGTTTTTGACATCAAATTTTACATCTAATTGTTTTGTGTATCTCTTAACTGCTTATTGTTGATATCAATGATCTTACTTTTTTTGTCTTTTAACATTCCTACTCACTTTGTATGTGTTTAATTTATTACCTTTACTATATATTTGCTTTTACCCATGAGGGTCTTCCTTTCATAATTTGCATGTTTCTAGTTGTAGCCTTTTTTTTTTCATTTCAAGAATTTCCTTTTAATATTTCTTTAAAAAAATTTTTTTTTTATGTAGACCATTTTTAAAGTCTTTATTGAATTTGTTACAATATTACTTCTGTTTTATGTTTTGGTTTTTTGGCCACGAGGCATGTAGGATCTTAACTCTCTAACCAGGGATTGAACCCACACCCCTTGCATTGGAAGGTGAAATCTTAACCACTGAGCTTCCAGGGAAGTCCCAGTCTTTTTAATATTTCTTGTAAAGCTGGTTTGGTGGTGCTGAAGTTAGCTGTAAAACTTCTGATGTTTCCATCAAATCTGAATGAAGGTCTTGCTGAGTAGAGTATTCTTGGTTGTAGATTTTTCCCTTTCACTTTAAATATTGTGCCACTAGCTTCTAGACTGCAGAGTTTCTGATGAAAGTTCAGCTGATAGCCTTGTGAGAGTTCCCTTGTATCTAACTTTTTGCTTTTACTTTGCTGCTTTTAATATTTTCTCTCTTTATCTTTAATTTTGACCATTTAAATTACAGTGTTTCTTGCTCTGGTCCTCTTAGATGTCAGTTTCCTTTCCCAGGTTAGGGAACTTTTCAGCTATTATATCTTCAAATATGTTCTCTGCCCCTTTATCTTTCTTTTCTCCTTCTAACCCCTACAGTGCTTGATGTTTTCTCAGAGGTCTCTTAAATTGTCCCTGTTTCTTTTTATTCTTTTCTCTTTATTCTGTTTATCTTCACTGATTTCCACTACTCTTATCTTCTACCTTGCTGATCTGTTCCTCTGTATCATTTAGATGACTATTGATTCTTTCTAGTGTACTTTTCATTGCAGTTACTGTATTCTTCATCTTTGTTTGGTTGTTCTTTATCTTTTCTAACCCTTGTTAAAAACTTCTTAATTCTTATCCTCTTTATACATCTTCTCCCTAAATCTTTGGTCATCTTTAAGATTATTACTTTAAACTCTTTCTTAGGTAAATCCCCTATCTCCACTTAGTTCTTCTTCTGTGGTTTTATCTTGTTCCTTTGTTTGGAACATGTTCCTCTGTTGCCTCATTTTACTTAACTTGATGGTTTTATTTTTATGTACCTTGTAGGTTGGTTACTGTTTTCAATCTTGGATAAGTGCCCTTTTGTAGGTGACGTCCCATGCACAACAGCAGTGCACTCCCCTCTTGTTACCAGAGCTATATGCTATAGGGGTGCTCCCTATGTAGACTGTATAGTTTCTTCTTGTGGCAGGCTGACCACCGTGGGTAGTCTGGTAGGTCTGGATAACCCTCAGTCCAGGTTGTTGTCAGCCCCTGCCTTGTGCAAGGCTGTTGGCCACTGGTTGTCAGGGCTAGGCCATGAGGCAGCTGGCTGCAGATCAGAGGAAGTCATGGGGCTAGTGCTGATTCACTGGTAGGCAGAGTTGAGGCCCAGGAGGTCCCAGGGCTAGTGCTTTCCCACCAGTAGATAAAGCCAGGTCCTAGGGTTTGTAACTGTCCACTGGTATGATGATTTGTGTCCTGGGGTCTGGCTGCTAGGCCTAGGGTTCCCAGAGCTGGTGGTTGGGCCGATTCCTGACACAGCAAGCTGCAGGGTCTGAGGTATCCTGAAGCTTGTGTTGGCCTACTGGTTCAGGGAAGGTGTGGCCCAGCTTGTTTCAGGGCTGCTGTTGACTTTCTGGTGGGTGTGCAGGGTCCACAGGCTGTGAGGTTGTGGTTGCCTGGGGGTTGGTGTCTGCCTGCTGGTAGGTAAGACTGGTCCTGAGTCTAGGACAGGCTCATTGACTGGCAGAGCCAGGGATCCTAGGGCTTGTATCTGTCCACTGGGGTCTATGGCTGTAGAACCTTGGGGCAGGGTCCAACACCAGTGTGTGGGGCCATGTCCTGGGCCTTCTAGTGAGCAGGGCCATGTCCAGGGGCAGCCATAGTCTTGGTGGGTCTTAAAGAAGCTTGTCTACTGGTGGGAGGGACTCTGTCCCTGCCCAGTTAGTTGTTTGGCCAGAGGTGCCTTAGTACTGGTATCTACAGGATATTGGGGAAGAGGGGCAGTGGTGGGTCCTGAGGCTAATAAGCTAGAGAGAGGATTCCAAGATAATGTTTGCCAACAGTCAGTGTCCACATGCTACAACAAGCTCCAAAAATTGGCTTCCACTAGTGTCTATGTCCCCAGATGAGCGTTAGTTGACTCTTGCCTCTCTGGGAGATGCTCTAAGATCAACAGGTGGGTTTGACCCAGGCTCCTTTCAAATTTTACTGCTTCTGCCCTGGGTCCCAGAGCATGTGAGATTTTGTGTGCACCCTTTAAGAATGGAGTTTCTATTTCCCATGGCCCTCTGGTTCTCCTGAATGTAAGCCCCACTGGCCTTCAAAGTCAAATGATCTGGGGGCTCATCTTCCTGATGCAAGACCCCAAGACTGGGCAGCACAATGTGGAGCTTAGTTCTCTTACTCCTTTGAGAGAAGTTCTGCAATTGTAGTTATTCTCCCATTTGTGGGTAACCCACCTGGAGACATAGGATTTGACTATATTGTGACTCTGCCCCTCCTACCCATCTTGTTGTATTCTTTATATCTTTAGTTGTAGAAGATATTTCCTCGTAGGTTCCAATTTCTTCTTCAACAATTGTTCTGTAAATATTTATCATTTTGGTGTGCCCATGAGAGGAGTTGAGCTCAGTGTCTTTTTATTCCTCCATCTTGACCAGTCTCTGTTACTTTTATAAACACTGCTCTATCAAATACATAGATAAAAGCAGGAAATTTCCATTTGAGTAGTTGTCAATGAGAAACTTTCCACATATATTTTACACATCTGATGATTGGGGAAATTTTATGTAGACCAGCTTCTGGCACAAACATTTTTAAACCTTGCTTCACTTCCACTACCAATAACCTTCTGGTACTAAGTGTCATGAGACATACTTGAGTCAAGATATAACATCTGGCTCTATGATTTCTTGTCATAAATCCAGACATGATATCAGAATGAAACTATTATTACAATAGAAAACCAATTATAAGTTACCCACACATTTATACGTCTTTTGTGTAGATCCAGCTTTCTATCTGATATCATTTTCCTTCTGCTGGAGGGATCTCCCTTAACATTTCTCATAGTGAAGTTCTGCTAGTGACAAATTATTTCACCTTTAGATGTCTAAAAATGCCTTTTTAAATCTTTATTTTTTAAAGATTTCACTGGGTAAATTATTCTAGCTTGCTTGCAAAAATAAACTCTTTTATTACTCTTTTGTCATATTGCTACTCTGGTTTCTGGTTTGCCTTGGTTACCCTGAGCTTATATTTTACCCATCTGTTGATTGAAAGAATTTTCTGTAGGCCAGCTTCTGATACATGGATTTCAAACCCTTTGTTTTTCTTCCACCATGTATAAACTTTTAGTACTGAATATCTTTTGTCATTCTTATCTTTATTCCTCTGTACACTGTGCAATGTATCTTTTTTCTTGTGGCTGACTTCAAGATTTTCTCTTTATCAGTGGTTTAGAATAATTTGAGTAACATGTTCCATTTTCTTTTTGCTTGAGTTTCTTTGAACTTCTTGAATCCATGAGATTATGTGGTGAACCAAATTTTCAGTTACTGTTTCTCCAAGTATTTTTTCTAGTTTTCCTGTTCTTGGACTCCAGTCATGTACATTAGACTGCTTGAGGGTTCTCTGAAGCTCAATGAGACTTTCTCATTTTTTAAAGTATTTTTGTATCTGTGTTTAATTTTGAATCATACCTATTGCTATGTCTACGAGCATAGGCATATGAGTCTTCATAGACTCACGAATCTTTTGACCCTTTTTAAACTCTTCTATACCTTTCCTTAACACGCTCATGCTTTTTTGTTTTACCTGAGTACCTGGAATATATTTATAATTTCTTGAATATCCTTGTCACCTAATTTTATTATCTGTATCATTTTTTTTGTTTATTTGTTTTTTTTTTCTGTTTTTTTGCAATACGCGGGCCTCTCACGGTTGTGGCCTTTCCCTTTGCGGAGCACAGGCCCCGGACGCGCTGGTTCAGCGGCCATGGCTCACGGGCCCAGCCACTCCGCAGCATGTGGGATCCTCCCGGACCGGGGCACGAACCTGTGTCCACTGCATTGGCAGGCGGACTCTCAACCACTGCGCCACCAGGGAAGCCCTGTATCATTTTTTAATATGATATAATTTTTAAGTTTTATTTGGCACATGTCATTGTGTAAGTTTAAGGTGTATGGCAAAATTGCCTGAGTTACATATATTGTGAACTGATTACCACATTGTTTAGTTAACGTCCATCATCTCATATAGATACTAAAAAATAGAAAAAGAAAGTTGTTTTCCTTGTGATGAGAACTTCTAGGATCTACTCTGTTAACAATTTTCAAATATGCCATACAGCAGTATGAAGTATAGTCATCATGTTGTACATTACATCCATAGTACTTAATTATCTTATAGTTATAAACTGGAAGTTTGTACCTTTTGACCTCCTTTATTTAATACTTTCTCCCATACACCCCTGCCTTTGGTAACCACATATCTGATCTCTTTTTCTGTGAGTATTTTTTTTTAATTCCACATTTAAGTGAGATCATTTACTATTTGATTTTCTCTTTCTGACTTATTTCACTTAGCATAGTGCCCTCAAAGTCCCTCCATGTTGTCACAAATGGCAGGATTTCCTTCTTTTTCATGGTTGAATAATATTTTATTATATCACAGCTTTCTATATCTATTTGTGTGTCAGTGGACACTTAGGTTGTTTCCATGTCTTGGCTATCATAAAAAATATGAAAATGGGGGTACAGATATCTCTTTGACATACTGATTTTGTTTCCTTCAGATATATACCCAGAAGTGGAATTGTTGGCTCATAAACTGGCTCTTATTTTTAATTTTTTGAGAAACCTCTATACTGTTTTCCATAGTGGCTGCACCAGTTTGCAATCCTACCAACTGTGCACAGCAGCTCCCGTTTCTCCACATCCTTGCCAGTGTTGTTATCTCTTTTTTATAATAACCATTACAATAAGTGTGAGGTAGATCTATGTCATTTCTTGATTTCCTCATTATTAATGTATTTTTCTTTCTTTGCATGACTTGTAATTTTTCACTGGATGCTAGTTATTATGAATTTTACTTTGTTGATGCTGGACATTTCTTGTGTTCCTTTAAATATTCTTCAGCTTTGTTATGAAATAAAGCTATGTGGAAATCTTGTTTTTTCAAGGCTTTCTTTTAAGAGTCATTAAGCTAAACCACAACAATTTTTATTCCAGGGCTAATTTTGTTACACTGTTGAGACAATATCTTCTAAGTACTCTAATTGATGTCTTGTGTATTACAAAGCTCCCTTTCCCCATAATGGGTCTTAAAGAACAGATAACAGAACCAGGGTTAACCTAGCTCTCTTGGGAAAAGTTAACATTTGGGAAAGTAACTGAGGATGTATTTAAGAACTAAAATAAATGAGTTTGAATTGCCACAAGTTTAGGAGATAAAATATGGAGCACACTTGGCCATGCTTTTTAATGAAAGAATGGGCTCATCTGAAGTATATATTGATATTCTAATAACACTATTAGAAGTGTTATATATTGATATACATATCAATGTATATTGATATTCTGAAGAAGTATATATTGATATTCTAATAACACTATTCTATTTTTCCTTACTAAAGTACTGGTGAAAGCCCTTGGACAACATAAATTAAGTCTTAATCTAGCCTGGATTAATTTTTAGTTTGGCTCAAGAGCATCTATTGAGTGCTTACTATATGTCAAGTATTGTACTTGATGGCTTTGATTACAAACTGAAAAATGTTTAGTCTCTCTCCTCATGAAGTTTCTAGTCTTTTTCATTTAAATAATTAACACATGTAAATATTATGACAGTGCTTGCCTCATAAGTACTATCTGTAGGCAATAACAATGGTAGCATGACAAGCAATATTGGTAGTTGTACTATATGCTCAAGTTCTGTTAATCTTCTCTTCTTCTCCTATACTGCTTTTGACCAAGTTGACAGCACTGAGATTTTCTTTTAATGTTTTCTCTTACATATTCCAATATCAATTACTTATGCAGTTTCATTATACCAGTTTTTACTCGCATTCATATTCAGAGATGGGCAATTATTTTCTGTTCCTTTTGGTAAAAAGAATAACTTCCTGGGGCTTCCCTGGTGGCGCATTGGTTGAGGGTACCCCTGCTGATGCAGGGGACATGGGTTCGTGCCCCGGTCCGGGAAGATCCCACATGCTGCGGAGTGGCTGGGCCCGTGAGCCATGGCTGCTGAGCCTGCGTGTCCGGAGCCTGTGCTCTACAAAGGGAGAGGCCACAACAGTGAGAGGCCCGTGTACCACAAAAAAAAAAAAAAAAAACTTCCTGGATGTGATCTGAGATGAAATAAATTCCTGAATCTCCATCCTTAGGGAAAAATAATAAATGAAATATAATTCAACATACTCCAATTGATTGGATCAGCTCAAGGGTACTACAGTATTTGTCAGCATTAGTATTTTTACTATATTTTATTCAAGACACTGAAAATCAGGGTACTAAGGCATTCCTGATAACTAGGTCATGAATGTTCTCAATCACCTAGTTTCTCTTTCACTTCTTCCAGTTCTCTCTCTCTCTCTCTCTTTTTTTTTTTTTTTTTTTTTCTGTTGCATCCATTAACTCTTGTGGAATTATGGGCTATAGAAGACTGTAACAGTTTCTTGACAGAGGTATTTATTTGTAATTCTTCACATTATTCCGAGGAGTAGGACAGCACAAATTCAGTTTATTCCAGTCCTTTGGAATCTTCACACTGAGGTTGGCCAGACGTTCTGTTGCCTTGGAGAACTACTCACACCTAATAAAGTTCTTTTTTCTCTTATGCCCACTGTTTCATTGAGAAGCCAAAATATAATATTTTTTTAAAAAAAAAAGGGATGTGTGGAAAATCTTTTCCAAGATCTCATGGCAAGTTACATTATTGCTTATGAAATATCAATGACCTAAAAATTATCTCTTAGATTACTTCAGAGGAAATACAAATATCTCTTACTATTTAAATGAATGTTGTTCTGAATCTGGATAGAGCAAGTTTGTACTGTGAGAAAAACTATAGTTCCCCATGTGTTTCTTCCTACGTGTCAGAGAGCCAGTTACAAAAACTTGGTAAGTCCTTTTCCTCCACAGAATCTTATCTCAGAAGTTAAAACTACTAGGCTCTTGAGATTAGATAGCAAGGGATGCCTTTATCTCTATAGCATGAACAATCAGGAGAGCAATTATCTAATTTTTTCCCTAACACTATGATTTTCTGACATGCTCAAATGCTAATATTGAAATTAAAGTTATAAGTTATACCATAGCAAAACCGTTTCTGAAAAAAAAATGGTGATTTTCAAGTTTTCTTCAATGATTTTTTCAATGGACATTAAACGTATGGCTTGATTTACATAGCTTTCCAACAGCCTTCATTGGGGTCAACCTGCCTGCTGTCAGAGCTGGTAAAGAAAAACACAATCCAAAGTATGTGTGAGTCTACTGATTCAGTTGACTCTGTAGCCTACAGGTGTGAGATGTCACTGCACACCCTGGAGGTGCTATTTTCTTTGTTTCATCACCAGCTGGCAAATGATGCTTGAACAACTGACAAGAGAGACCAGCTACAGGGTCTCTACAGAAAGAAATCTATTTTTGTCTTTTTCAGAGATTAACTGAATTAAGAGTCTTTCCCAGGTGATGAGATAGGTGTAAAACAATGGAAATTACAAACATTTTGTCAAAAAATTATGTTTGCTATTATAATGGCCTTTACACACATCTCTTTGCTTCCTGTCATGCATTTTACTATTAGGTTGGGACTACAAAAGCACTAGTTTAGACATATCCTTCCTCAGAGAAGAAAACTTCATGGAGACTGGGCTTACTGCCTCTATAGCCTAGGCCGTGCTATACTTTTTTTATGATGTCTTCTCCTCATTCTCTCAGTTTCACACATCCCATCCCCTAAATAGCATCTTCTATCTTCCTGCTTGCTCCTCCTTGTACACCAAGTTTTTGAGCCTCCTCCTTTTAACAAAGATGTATAACCCATTAATGCTACTATTCTTTTACTATCCCTCATCCTTCTCCTATCCTTGTTTCTCTCCTTGTACAGCTATGATTCCATCTCTTGTTTCTCTCTCTGTTGTTATGTTAACTTGGTAATAACCCAACCCCTGGTTAAATACAACTTTCCATTTAATCTTTGTTTGCTCCAGGGCAGTGGAAATATTGCAGAAAAACATAATTATGCTCATTGGTCTCACTTCAAATAGGAATCCTGCATGAGACCAAATGAACACCAAGTGGGCCCCTAGTGCTATTCAGTAATCATGCTAGTAGTTCAGTCAATTTTCCACTCTCCAAGATGAGAATTAAATACCTTCTTATGTCTCCAAATACTTCATACATCTCCTCCTCTAGCCTCATTCTCAAATAATAATTATGTTTTTGCTTTCACTGAGAAAACAGTAGTAATCAAAAGAGAAATTCCACAAGATCCCCACAACCACATATCCGCCCACAAGGATTTATACCTACTGTGCAGTCACTCCTTTTTCTGTAGATAAGCACTCCATTTTCTAATCCAATGCTAACCACAATATCTGTGCAATGGATTTAAAACATCACTTCTCACATAATCAAGGGTATCACTCCAACAATCTACTGTCATTTTCTCTGCATATCCAATTTCTTCCTCTTTCTACTGGATTATTCTTATCAGTATACAAACATACTGTTATTTCATCTATCTTAAAAGTTAAAATGCACACACTCACACTTTTGGCCTTATTTTCCTTGCAGCTGTCACTCAACTTCTTTATTCCCCTTCACAGAAAACACCTGGAAAGAGTAGTCAGTACTGAATTCTCCACTTCTTATCTTCTCATTCTTTGTTGAATCTACTCCAATTAGGCTATCATTATACCACTGTACAAACCAGCTTTTACCAAGTTATCGAGGATCTGCATGTTGTCTAATAAATTAACCATATTTAATCTTTCAGCAAAGTTTAACACAGTTGATTACTCTATTCTTCTTGACATAACTTCTTTACTTGGCTCTCTTGATACCTTCTGCCTACATTGCTGGCTTCCTCTTTTAAGCCTCCCTTACTAGTCCTTCATAAACTTCACAACATCCAAATGTTAGAGTTCCCAGAGTTCAGTCTATGTACCTCTTTCCTTCTTTTTTACCATTTATGTCTGAGTTACATCATCCAGTCTCTCACATGGTTACTGTCTTTCACAATTCCAGTGGTCTTAATTATTATGATAGTCCATGTGAATACTGTTCTGAGGAACTAAAAGTAAGTGGTACCTCTTAAAAGTATGCAGTGTGGAGGAACTTGTTTCACAATGTCACCTGCACCTTGACAGTTCCCAAATGAATAAATTCAGCCTGAGTTCCCTGACCGCTAAACTCATTACTTGCCCAAAACTTATTTGCCATCTTTATTTGGATATCTAAGAAGTAACTCAAACTCTATATGCAAAAATAGCAAAAGCCTGATTGCACAGCACCCCACCATATGCCCCTCTTGATCCCTAAATCCTACTATTTACAGAGTCTTCTCCATCAGAGTAAATGGAAATTCCACTGACAGATGTTCAGGCCAGAGTATTGGAGTCATTCTTGACACCTCTCTCGAGTCTCTCCCACTATGCATCTAATCCTTCCATAAACATGTCTTCTCTATCTTCAGCATATATTTACTTCTTACCCTACCACCTGCTACCACCCTGGTCTGAAACACCTATCATCAATATTTTTATAATGGTCTCCTAATAATCCTTTACTTCCTCCCTTGCCTTCTTATAGTCCTTTTAATAAAGCAGTCAGAGCTTTCATGTATAAATCAGATAATATCACTCCTTCACTCAAACTCTTCGAAAGCTCTCCAGTTTACTCAGTATTAAATATAATGATCTTACCACATCCTCTAAAGCCCAATATATTCTTTACCCCTACTACTTCTCTGACCTCATGTAAAACCACCCCCTTCCTCACCCACTACTACACTACAGCCACACTGGCCTTCTTGCTGTTCCTCACATAAACTCCACAAACTCCTGTCTAAGGACATTAGTACCTGAGACTTTCTTTACCTAGTACATCTTCCTCCAGAAATCCACACAGCCCACTCCCCCTCCTCCCATCAAAATCTGGCTCAAATATCACATTATCCTGGTGGCCTTGCAAAATTGTAATACAGTTCTTCCAGCCTGCTCCCTGGAACTCCCAGTTTCCAAATGGACCCCTTTATCTTGCATAATTTTTCTTCTAAGTTGTTGTATGCATGTATGGGGGTACAGAAAATGAATTCTTTATCTCCCCTAAATTAGTTATACATTTCTGTATAACTAAATACACCAAAATTTAGCAGTTTAAAATAACAAACATTTTATTATCTCATAGGTTATATGAGGTAGGAATCCAAGCATTGTTTCTAGTGTCTCAGGCTCAGGGATCCTCAGAGCCTGTAATCAAATTTTTGGTGAGGACAATGGTCATCTCAAGGCTTAACTGGAGGAGGAGCCATTTCTAAACTCAGTCACTGCTGGCTGGCCTCAGGTCTTCACTGGCCAGTTTCTTACCACATGGGCTTCTTTATAGTAAAACTTACCACAAGGCAGCTAGCTTATCTCACACTGAGAAAGAAAATGAGAGAAAATAAGCAAAATGGAAATCACAGTATTTTTGTAACCTAACCTTTGATGTGACACCCCATCATTTTTGCCATATTCTATCATTAGAAGCAAATGACTAAGTCCAGCCCACACTCAAGGGTGAAGGGATGGGTGGAGTCAAGATGGCGGGCTAGGAGGACACAGAATTCATGTCTTTGCAAAACTAGGACACCTAAGAAAATAGGAGGAGCCCCCAGTGACTGGGTAGGATGTGGGGCATGGGTGGGGGGAGTGAGGGGGAAGGGAAATGGAGATGGGATGGGACTGGCACCCTTGAGGGCTGGCTGGGGGAGGGTAAGGGATCCCATGCCCTAAAGGGGAAATTGGGGGATCATTGGGAGGGCAGAGAATCAAATGGGAGCATGGCTAGGTTTCCCCGCTCACATGGGCCGCCAGGAGCCTGCTGAGATCCCAGGCCTGATACTCTGCCCACCTTGGCCCCCTACAGCCATGTGAGTCCTGATGGAGTGGGAGGGAGGGAGGGGGAACCAAAAGTAATGCCCAGCCCTTGGGACCAGCACTCCTGAGGGGTGGCTGGGGGAGGGGCGGAGTTCCTACCCAGCAGGACCCACCCATGGTTAGGTGTCCAGCGGGGATTAGGGAGACCCTCAGGGAGATGGGGGTGGGGTGCAGAGGAACAGAAGGGAATGCAGCCAGCACTTTCCTTGTCCACTTAGGCACAGGGGAGCCTATTGGGCTCTCGCCTAACCCTTGCCCTCAGAGCCTCCCTCCTGCTGCACAGAACCCAAGCCCCGCCTCTACACCTCCACCTAGGGCCCTATGTCTACACTCGGAGACCCCTTCTGAGACCCCCTCCAACATGCTGGGCCTAAACCCCACCTACACACCCTCATCCAGGGCCTTAGCTCCAAACTCTGGGACTCTACACTCTGGAGGCCCTCCTTTGGACATGCTGCCTTTCCACTTCCAATAGATCCCAGGGAATATTAATTGGAGTGAAGCCTCCCAGAGGTCCTCATCTTGGCACTAAGACCCAGCTCTATCCAACTGCCTGCAAATTCCAGTGCTGCATGCTTTAGACCAAACAACCAGAAAGACATAAATACAGCCCCACCCATCAAAAAAAAAGAAATGACAAAAAAAATGTTACAGGCAAAGGATCAAGGTAAAAACCTACAAGACCAAATAAATGAAGATGAAATAGACAAACTAACTGAAAAAGAATTCAGAGTAATAACAGTAAAGATGATCCAAAATCTCAGAAGAAGAATGAAGAAAATACAAGAAATATTTAACAAGGATCACAAAGAACTAAAGAGCAAACAAACTGTGATGAACAACAAAATAAATGAAATTAAAAATACTCTAGAAGGAATCAGTAGCAGAATAACTGAGGGAGAAGAATGGATAAGTGAGCTGGAAGATAAAATTGTGGAAATAACTGCCAGGGAGCAGAATAAAGAAAAATGAATGAAAAGAATTGAGGACAGTCTCAGAGACCTCTGGGACAACATTAAATGCACCAACATTCGAATTATAGGTGTTCCAGAAGAAGAAGAGAAAAAGAAAGAGTAAGAGAAAATATTGGAAGAGATCATAGTCAAAAACTTCCCTAACAAGGGAAAGAAAATAGTCAAGTCCAGGAAGCCCAGAGTCCCATACAGGATAAAACTAAAGAGAAACATGCCGAAACAAATATTAATCAAATTATCAAAAATTAAATACAAAGAAAAAATAAAAGCAACAAGGGAAAAGCAACAAATAACATACAAGTGATTCCCTGTAAGGTTAACAGCTGATCTTTCAACAGAAACTCTGAAAGACAGAAGGGAGTAGCAAGACATATTTAAAGTGATGAAAGGGAAAAACCTACAACCAAGATTACTCTACACAAGCAAGGATCTCATTCAGATTCAATGGAGAAATCAAAAGCTTTACAGACAAGCAAAAGCTATGAGAATTCAGCACCACCAAACCAGCTCTAAAACAAATGCTAAAGAAACTTCTCTAAGCAGGAAATACAAGAGAAAAAAAGATGCACAAGAACAAGCCCAAATCAATTTAAAAAATGGTAATAGGAACATACATAGTGATAATCATCTTGAATGTAAAAGGATTAAATGCTCCAACCAAAAGATACAGACTGGCTGAATGGATACAAAAACAAAACCCTTATATATGCTGTCTACAAGAAACCCACTTCAGACCTAGGGACACATACATACAGAAAGTGAGGGGATGGAAAAAAATATTCCATGCAAATGGAAATCACAAGAAAGCTGGAGTAGCAATACTTATATCAGATGAAATAGACTTTGAAATAAAGACTGTTACAAGAGATAAGGGAGGACACTACATAATGATCAAAGGATCAATCCAAGACAAAAACATAGCAATTATAAATATTTATGCACTTAACATAGAAGCACCTAAATACATAAGGCAAATGCTAACAGCCAAAAAAGGAGAAATTGACAGTAACACAATAATGGTGGGGGATTTAACACCCCACTTACACCAATAGACAAATCAACCAAAATGAAAATAACTAAGGAAACACAAGTATTAAATGAAACAACAGACCAGATAGACTTAATTGATATTTTTAGGACATTGCACCAGAAAGAGGAAGAATACACTTTCTTCTCAAGTGCAAATGGATCATTCTCCAGAATAGATCACACCTTGGATCACAAATGAAACCTTGGAAAATTTAAGAAAACTTAAATCATATCAAGTATCTTTTCAGACAAAACACTATGAGATTAGAAATCAATTATAGGAAAAATACAGTAAAAAACACAAAAACATGGAAGCTAAACAATGTGCTGCTAAATAACCAAAAGATCACTGAAGAAATCAAAGAGGAAATCCAAAAATACCTAGAATCAAAGGACAACAAAAACATGATAATCCAAAACCTATGAGATACAGCAAAAGCAGTTCTAACAGGGACATTCATAGCAATTCAAACTCAGCTCAAGAAACAAGAAAAATCTCAAATAAACAATCTAACCTTACACCTAAAACAACTGGAAAAAAAAGAACAAAGAAAACCCAAAATTAGTAGAAGGACAGAAATCATAAAGATAAGATCAGAAATAAATGAAAAAGAAATGAAGGAAACAATAGCAAAGATCAATACAACTAAAAGCTGGTCCTTTGAGAAGATAAACAAAATAGATAAACCATTAGCCAGACTCATCAAGAAAAAAAGGGAGAAGACTCAAATCAATAGAATTAGAAATGAAAAAGGAGAAGTAACAACTGACACTGCAGAAATACAAAAGATTATGAGAGATTACTACAAGTAATTCTATGCCAATAAAATGGACAACCTGGAAGAAATGGACAAATTCTTAGAAATGCACAACCTGCCAAGAATGAATCAGGAAGAAATAGAAAATATGAACAGACCAATCACAAGCACTGAAATTGAAACTGATTAAAAATCTTCCAACAAACAAAAGCCCAGGACTAGATGGCTTCACAGGTGAATTCTATCAAACATTTAGAGAAGAGCTAACACCTATCCTTCTCGAACTCTTCCAAAATATAGCAGAGGGAGGAACACTCCCAAATTCCTTCTACGAGGCCACCATCACCTTGATACCAAAACCAGACAAGGATGTCACAAAGAAAGAAAACTACAGGCCAATATCACTGATGAACATAGATGCAAAAATCCTCAACAAAATACTAGCAAACAGAATCCAACAGCACATTAAAAGGATCATACACCATGATCAAGTGGGGTTTATTCCAGGAATGCAAGGATTCTTCAATATATGCAAATCTATCAATGTGATAAACCATATTAAAAAATTGAAGGAGAAAAACCATATGATCATCTCAATAGATGCAGAGAAAGCTTTTGACAAAACTCAATGCCTATTTGTGATTAAAAAAAAAAAAACGCTGCAGAAAGTAGGCATAGAGGGAAATTTCCTCAACATAATAAAGGCCATATATGACAAACCCACAGCCAACATCGTCCTCAATGGTGAAAAACTGAAACCGTTTCCACTAAGATCAGGAAAAAGACAAGGTTGCCCACTCTCACCACTCTTATTCAATATAGTTTCGGAAGTTTTAGCCACAGCAATCAGAGAAGAAAAGGAAGTAAAAGGAATCCAAATCAGAAAAGAAGAAGTAAAGCTGTCACTGTTTGCAGATGACATGATACTATACATAGAGAATTGTAAAGATGCTACCAGAAAACTACTAGAGCTAATCAATGAATTTGGTAAAGTAGCAGGATACAAAATTAATGCACAGAAATCTCTGGCATTCCTCTACACTAATGATGAAAAATCTGAAAGTGAAATCAAGAAAACACTCCCATTTACCATTGCAACAAAAAGAATAAAATATCTAGGAATAAACCTACCTAAGGAGACAAAATACGTGTATGCAGAAAATTATAAGACACTGATGAAAGAAATTAAAGATGATACAAATAGATGGAGAGATATACCGTGTTCTTGGATTGGAAGAATCAACATTGTGAAAATGACTCTACTACCCAAAGCAATCTACAGATTCGATGCAATCTCTATCAAACTACCACTGGCATTTTTCACAGACGAGAACAAAAAATTTCACAATATGTATGGAAACACAAAAGACCCCAAATAGCTAAAGTAATCTTGAAAACTGAATACAGAGCTGGAGGAATCAGGCTCCCTGATTTCAGACTATACTACAAAGCTACAGTAATCAAGACAGTATGATACTCATACAAAAACGGAAATATAGATGAATGGAACAGGATAGAAAGCCCAGAGATAAACCCACACACATATGGTCACATTATCTTTGATAAAGGAGGCAGGAATATACAGTGGAGAAAGGACAGCCTCTTCAATAAGTGGTGTTGGGAAAACTAGACAGGTACATGTAAAAGTATGAGATTAGAACACTCCCTAACACCATACACAAAACTAAATTCAAAAAGGATTAAAGACCTATATGTAAGGCCGGACACTATCAAACTCTTAGAGGAAAACATAGGCAGAACACTCTATGACATAAATCACACAGAAAGATCCTTTTTGAACCATATCCTAGAGAAATGGAAATAAAAACAAAAATAAACAAATGGGACCGAATGAAACTTCAAAGCTTTTGCACAACAAAGAAAACCATAAATATGACCAAAAGACAACCCTCAGAATGGGAGAAAATATTTGCAAATGAAGCAACTGACAAAAGATTAGTTTCCAAAATTTACAAGCAACTCATACAGCTCAATAACAAAAAAACAAACAACCCAATCCAAAAATGGGCAGAAGACCTAAACAGACTTTTCTCCAAAGGAGATGTACAGACTGCCAACAAACACATGCAAACAATGTTCAACATCATTAATCATTAGAGAAATGCAAATCAAAACTACAATGATATATCTTCTCACACTCAGAATGACCATCATCAAAAATCTAGAAACAATAAATGCTGGAGAGGGTGTGGAGATAAGGGAACACTCTTGCACTGCTGGTGGGAATGTGAATTGGTACAGCCACTATGGAGAACAGTATGAAGATTCCTTTAAAAAACTACAAATAGAACTACCATATGACCCAGCAATCCCACTGCTGGGTATATACCCTGAGAAAACCATAATTCAAAAAGAGTCATGTACCAAAATGTTCCTTGCAGCTCTATTTACGATAGCCCAGAGATGGAGACAACCTAAGTGCCCATCAATGGATGAATGGATAAAGAAGATGTGGCACATATATACAATGGAATATTACTCAGCTATAAAAAGAAATGAAATTGAGATATTTGTAATGAGGTGGATAGACCTAGAGTCTGTCATACAGAGTGAAGTAAGTCTGAAATAGAAAGACAAATACTGTATTCTAACACATATATATGGAATTTAAGAAAAAAAATGTCATGAAGAACCTAGAGGTAAGACAGGAATAAAGACACACACCTACTGGAGAACGGACTTGAGGATATAGGGAGGGGGAAGAGTGAGCTGTGACAAAGCGAGAGAGAGGCATGGACATATATACACTACTAAACGTAAGGTAGGTAGCTAGTGGGAAGCAGCCACACAGCACAGGGAGATCAGCTCGGTGTTTTGTGACTGCCTGGAGGGGTGGGATAGGGAGGGTGGGAGGGAGGGGGATGCAAGAGGGAAGAGATATGGGAACATATGTATATGTATAACTGATTCACTTTGTTGTATAGCGAAATTAACACACCATTGTAAAGCAATTATACCCCAATAAAGATGTTAAAAAAATAATAAAATAAAATAAAATTTTTAAAAAAGAAAGAAATGAAATAGAAACAAAGAAAACAATAGCAAAGATCAATAAAACTAAAACCTGGTTCTTTGAGAAGATAAACAAAATTGATAAACCTTTAGCCAGATTCATCAAGAAAATAAGGGAGAAGACTCAAATCAATAAAATTAGAAATGAAAAAGAAGAGATTACAACTGACACCACAGAAATACAAAAGATCATAAAAGACTACTACACTACAAGCAACAATATGCAATTAAGACAGACAACCTTGAAGAAATGGACAAATTCTTGGAAAAGTACAACCTTCCAAGATTGGACCAGGAAGAATTAGAAATTATAAATAGACTAATTACAGGTAATGAAATTGAAACTGTAATTAAAAATCTTCCAACAAACAAAAGTCCAGAACCAGATGGCTTCATAGGTGAATACTATCAACCATTTAAAGAAGAGTTAACACCTATCCTTCTCAAACTCTTCCAAAATATAGCAGAGGGAGGAGCACTCCCAAACTCCTTCTATGCAGCCACCATCACCCTGATACCAAAACCAGACAAAGATATAACAAAAAAAGAAAATTATAGACTAATATCACTGATGAAAATAGATGCAAACATCTGCAACAAAATACCAGCAAACAAAATCCAACAACATATTAAAAGGGTCATACACCATGATCAAGTGGGATTTATCCCAGGGATGCAAGGATTCTTCAATATATGCAAAACAATCAATGGGAAACACCATATTACATTAAAGAATAAAAACAATATGATCATCTCAATAGATGCAGAAAAAGCTTTTGACAAAATTCAACACCAATTTATGATAAAAACTCTCCAGAAATTGGGCATAGAGGGAACCTACTTCAACATAATAAAAGCCATATACAACAAACCCACAGCAAACATCATTCTCAATGGTGAAAAACTGAAAGCATTTTATCTAAGATCAGGAGCAATACAAGGATATCCACTCTTGACACTATTATTCAACATAGTATTGGAAGTCCTAGCCACAGCAATCAGAGGAGAAAAATATATAAAAGGAATACAAATAGGAAAAGAAGTAAAACTGTCACTGTTTGCAGATGACATGACACTATACATAGAAAATCCTAAAGATGACACCAGAAAACTACTAGAACTAATCAGTGAATTTGGTAAAGTTGCAGGGTACAATATTAATGCACCAAAATTGCTTGCCTTCCTATACACTAACATTGAAAGATCTGAAAGAGAAATTAAGGAAACAATCCCATTTTTGCAACTAATAGAATAAATACCTAGGAATAAACCTACCTAAGGAGACAAAAGACCTGTGCTCAGAAAACTATAGAACACTGATGAAAAAATCAAAGATAACATAAACAAATGGAGAGATATACCATGCTCTGGGATTGGAAGAATCAATATTGTGAAAATGACTAAACTACCCAAAACAATCTACAGGTTCAATGCAATCCCTATCAAATTACCAATGGCATTTTTCACAGAACTAAAACAAAAAATTTTACAATTTGTATGGAAACACAAAAGACCCCGAATAGCCAAAGCAATCTTGAGAAAGAAAAACGGAGCTGGAGGAATCAGACTCCCTGACTTCAGACTATACTACAAAGCTACAGTAATCAAGACAGTATGGTACTGGCACAAAAACAGAAAGATAGATCAATCTAACAGGTTAGAAAGCTCAGAGATAAACCTATACACATATGGTCACCTTATCTTTGACAAAGGAGGGAAGAATATACAATAGAGAAAAGACAGCCCCTTCAACAAGTGGTGCTGAGAAAACTGGACAGCTACAGGTAAAAGAATGAAATTAGAACACACCCTAACACCATACACAAAAATAAACTCAGAATGAATTAAAGACCTAAACATAAGGCCAGACACTATAAAATTCTTAGAGGAAAACATAGGTAGAACACTCTATGATATAAATCACAGCAAGATCTTTTTTGACCACGCCCCCTCCTAGAGTAAGGGAAATAAAAACAAAAATAAATGGGACCAAATAAAAATTAAAAGCTTTGACACAGCAAAGAGAACCATAAACAAGATGAAAAGACAACCTTCAGCACGGGAGAAAACGTTTGCAAAGAAACAACTGACAAAGGATCAATCTCCAAAATATACAAGCAGCTCATGCAGCTCAATATCACAAAAAACAAAAACCCAATCCAAAAATGGACAGAAGACCTAAATAGACATTTCTTCAAAGAAGACATACAGATGGCCAACAAATGCATGAAAAGAAGCTCAACATCACTAATCATTAGAGAAATGCAAATGAAAATCACAATGAGGTATCACCTCACACTGGTCAGAATGGCCATCATCAAAAAATCTACAAACAATAAATGCTAGAGAGGATGTGGAGAAAGGGGAACCGTCCTACACTGTTGGAGGGAATGTAAATTGATCCAGTCACTATGGAGAACAGTATGGAGGTTTCTTAAAAAACTAAAATCAGAACTACAGTATGACCCAGCAATCCCACTACTCGGCATATACCCTGAGAAAAGCATAATTCAAAAAGAGACATGTACCACAATGCCCATTGCAGCACTATTTACAATAGCCAGGACATGGAAGCTATCTAAATGTCCATCAACAGATGGCTGGATAAAGAAGATATGGCACATATATACAATGGAATCTTAGCCATAAAAGGAAGGAAATTAAGTTATTTGTAATGAGGTGGAAGGACCTAGAATCTGTCATACAGAGTGAAGTAAGTCAGAAAGAGTAAAACAAATACTGTATGCTAAAGCATATATGTGGAATTTTAAAAAGCAGTACTGATGAACCTAGGGACAGGGCAGGAATAAAGACACAGAAGTAAAGAATGGACTTGAGGGCACGGGGGGAAGGGGAAGCTGGGATGAAGTAAGAGAGTAGTATTGATGTATATATACACTACCAAATGTAAAATGGATGGCTATTGAGAAACAGCTGCATAGCACAAGGAGATCAGCTCAGTGCTTTGTGATGATCTAGAGGGATGGGATAAGGAGGGTGGGAGGGAAGCTCAAGAGGGAGGAGACATGGGGATATATGTATACATATAGCTGATTCACTTTGTTGTACAGCAGAAACTAACACAATCTTGTAAAGCATTTATATTCCAATAAAGATGTGGGAAAAATAAATGGGTGAATTGATTACATAATCAGATAACTTCCAGGAGGTAGAGCTCATTGGGATCCACTTTACAGGCTACCAACCACATCCTCTACTAGAATATAAGGTTCATATTATTTTTACTGCTATATACCAGAGCGTAGAACAATGCCTGGCTACAGAGTAATCACCTGTTAATCATATGAATTAAGTTACTACTCTCCCACTGCTTTCTTGCCTAGGCCTTCTGTTCCCACTAAAATGAGAAGTTACTTTCTGTGGTGTCTTAGATTTAGAATTTTGTACATGCCTATACCTCCACTGAGAGTTTTCTCCTTCCAACCCTAACATGTTATGAGTCAGTCCAGCACTTCAGAGCTCAGGTCAGATCATGCCACCACTACCCCCACTACCTTCCCCCCAAATCCCTATGACTCTTTCTAGCTTCTCTGAGCTCATGTGGTGCCTGTACCACATAGCTTTGTGGTTACTTATGTATAAGTCTTATTCTTTCAGACTCTGAGTTTCTTGATATCAAATATCAAATACCATGTGTTCACCCAATATAAGCCCAGCCAAGGTTGGTGCAACATCTGTCTATATGGCTGTCATAGAAACCTGGCAGAGTCCTTTGCCACACATATTAGTGTCAAATATGTTATTGATTTCATTCTTTTGTTATTTCCTGTTTCCACTAAATGTTCTGTATGTATTTGCTGAGTAACTGAATTCAAGTCCTTGAATCATTTATGAATGAATGGCATGAGCCTCTGTTTTCCTTTTGACACTGAGATTTATGTTGGCCAAATGTCATGACTCTAATTTTAATTCTAAAATGGAGTTTTCTGCCACTCTATACATCTCCTTTCAAGTGGAAGAGTGGTCAGAGAGAAGGCAGGAAGAACAGGAGGAAAAATAGAGGCAGACTAGACATAAACTGAATTACACAGCAAAGAGCACTGGACATTAGCTTTCCCAACAGTAAAAAAGATGAAGCAGGCAGTGGTGGTATAGGATATGAGTAAATTTCCTTTATGTTCTGAATTCCTAAGTCTTCAAAGGTGGGCTCATTTGGAGTGTCTTCAAAGCAGCTGAAATTGCCTGGATCCCCATTTTCTTTGAATTTCACCTGCAAATTCTTAAGCGCAACAGCAAGGAGGGCTCAAGCCAGACTAATCCAGGGTGCTTATTAACTACATCATCTACAGAAACTAATTGCTCTGTGCCTCTGTTTCCACCCAGTATTGCTTTATGTAGAGAGAGTAATCCAAGCTCTGAGTCTTCCCAGCCATAGGGATTTGTTATCCAAAAAGATACTCTTCAGAACACAGAATTCAAGATTACTCATGGAAGCCAGGATAATAGGGATCATTTTCCTAATTTTACAAGATTGTTTAGGAGGCAGTAATAATAAGTGGATGCTTTTTTTATGACATGGCAAGAATTTGTATAAAGTCAGGCTAAGGATTTTATGAAGACATACCACAGCTGCCATATTTGTCATGTTGACCTAATTATCAAAATATTGTCTTCCCTTGGCCCAACTACAGTGGTCCAATAAAGTTGCTGCCTAACGTTTCTAGGGTTCAATAAACCTCCTTTGCCTGAGTCTTGGAGAGCCAACAGATGACACCTGGTTCATCTCAAAATTTGATATGAATCCAAAGTTGCAATCCAGCTAGATTAGTGCATGTTCTACAGAAGGATGGAAGAAAGAACAGAATTGGAGCCATATTTTACTGCTTCTCTGGATGTAAGTAGAATACCTTCTACGGAGAAAGTTTTCAGGCTATTTTAGGATACTCAGGTTGTACTAACATATAAGACTGGGCTCAGAATCAAACCAAAAGTTAGAACAGATTTTTGCGTATGATAAGAGTTCTCATTAGAAGTACAGCAAATGAGTCTTATACCTAAAATAAGCATATAACATTTTAGTAGCTTGATGTTTCAAAGGTCAATAGGCAGTGCCATATGGGGTGTGTGTGTGTGTGTGTGTCTGCACGTGCATGTGCACATGCACACAGGCCTGCATGCCTTAAAACAGCAAACTATATTTGCATCCTCTGATCCATTAGCTCTGACAGCAGTAAACAATTTACAGAAGCTTAAAGCTTATGGATTGCGGGGTTGATTTGACTTAAAGGCAAAAGATTTGCCCAGAATTTTGCATGTTTTGATAAAACATTTCAGAGTTTCCCTCAGTGTACTCAGCAGCATTTACTGCAGGTGCTGGCAAATCACAGTGGGCAATTCTTACTTAAATATGTATAGGATTAAATGGCCTTTCTGCTCACATACTATCCACTTTTCTGCTTATTTGTTTGTTTTCTCAGCTGCCCAGAATAGTGAAGATATACACCAAAGTTTTAGTTTCGGTTTTGTTTTTTCTGGAGAGTCAACTACATCTTAGTGAGAGCAGTGGTCATGACAGATAACATGGTAATGATCCAAACTTTATCTGATTATGCTGGAATCCTGTTTAATAACAAAGAAATTCATATACATTGCTCAGCTCAAGGCTGTGGACTGCACAGGTTGGGTGGGTAAACGATGGCTGTGATTTGGGGAAATAATCATTTTCATGACAAAGGAGGATGAGTGTTTCTTTCTCTTGCCCTTGCTTTATTTTGCCATTTTCTTTTTCTTTGAATGCTACTTACTCAGATCCATGCTCCAATCAAGGCTTCTTTATAATGCTTGTCTCTATTTGTCAGAATAAGGTCATATATTAGGCTAGTAAGAACTAGCTATTTATGGCACTAATTACTTTTTAAAGAAAACCTCAAAAGAGAGACAAACCAAATCATTTCTACTTGTGTTTTTCTTTTCTATTTATTTTTTATTGAAGTATACTTGATTTACAATTTTGTGTTAGTTTCAGGTGTACAGAAAGTGTATATATATATATATATATATATATATATATACTTATATGTATATATATATACACACACATTTTTTCAGATTCTTTTCCACCGTACATCATTACAAGATATTGAACACAGTTCCCTGTGCTATACAGTAGGATCCTGCTGCCCATCCACTCCATATATAGTAGTGTGTAAATGTCAATCCCCAAATCCCAATTCACTCCCCGCTTTTCTCCCTCGGTAACCACAAGCCTGCCCTCTGTCTGTGAGTCTATTTCTGCTTTGTAAATAAGTTCATTTGTGTCATTTTTTTAGATTCTACATATAAGTGATGTCATACAATATATGTTTTTAAATTTAGAAGATGTAGAACCTGTAAGATCTGTGTAAAGAAGAGAATTCAGGGAGACAAGGCAATCTCAGCATTTTCTAGCTTATACCATCTCTCCCCAGAGAGGAAAGTAATGTGTTTATGACTCTCTTCTTATATATTAAATATATTTTTCAAATATTTAGGAAATGTTCAGACTCTTGAAAAATTGCATCTAACAGGAAAAAAAGTCCCCAGAAATATAGATATATATATAGAGATTTTTTTTCTGGTGTAAGTGCAAAGAAAACCACCAGAGTTGAATGCACAGTTTGGTGGGATGGAAATAATCAGGCAGACAGGCCAAGAGTTTAAAAATTCTGGTTTTAGATGTCAGAACAACATTAGAAATCATTAGGAGAATGAGTCTAGGTTCCAGGTATGATCATTTAAAGAAAAAGCAAGATCACCTTGACTCCCTGTTAAACATATCTAAAGATACCTATGCCAACTAGATTTTATTTTGTTAGAAGTTTTTCCAACTCAAGTAAGCTATGCAAATTGTAGCTATAGTGCACAAGAACAGATGAGCCATGGAGTAGAGCGCCTATACATTTCTACCTTATATTAATAATGGCATATTGTATACACACAGCCAACTCTTGATCCAGACATAAATGCACACATTTTTATAGATCACCAGAGTGATTGATGTGACAAAATCCAGAACTGATCCCTATGCAATCATTCTGCAGATTGAAGAGATGATTAAAAATTCTTTCAAATGCGAAGAATGGCATCAATATGTTATAAGCATCTCTGAGGGAGATATAAATTACAAGCCTGGGTTAACCTAAAATATCACTTGTTTAGTTTTGGATGGGCCTCAGGAAAAGGGGAGAGATACCGAAAAGAAAGTTTTCTTGCCGGAAGTTAAGATTTATAATGCAATGAATGCTCCAGGAGGGCAGAGATTTTGTCTGTTTCTGTTTTTCCCTTTTCATTGCTAAATAACTTACATGCAGAGGTGCTTCACAGTAAATTTCCCTACACGTGTTGGTTTTGAAGTGAACATAATACATCCTCCCACCTGGCTATTAGCATAGTCCCCTGACTGGTCTCTTTGCTCTTATACTCACTCTGCAATTCTCTACCTAGTCTCCAAGCAACACAAGTGCAATTTTTTTTACAAAACAAATCCCTTCCTCTGCTTAGGAGCCCTTCTTGACCCAGCTCTGCCTACGACAGAGACTTTCCCTTTGACCACTCCGCCATCCTCTACGGCCCTCCAGCCACTCCAGCCTTTAATCCAATTCTTAACTGGGTCAAGGACACTTTTGTCTTTGGGCCTTTGCACCAGCTTTCTCCTCTGGAATGTCCCACTTTGTTCAGGTGGTTGGCCTTTCTGCTTATTTAAATCTCAACAAAATGTCTTTAAATAAAAATAGGAACAAAATGGCAACCAACACTTTTACAGCACATACCAAGTGCCTATCATCAAAGTGCTTTACACACATTTTTATTCATAAATTTATAAACTTTTCACCCATTTCTCCCATCTCCCTAACCCCTGCCTCTGGCAACCACCAATCTGTTCACTGTATCTATGAGTTGTTTTTTTTTTTTTTTCCACATATAAGAGAGATCACATGGTATCTGTCTTTTCCCTGTCTGATTTATTTTACACGGCATAAGATCTGGAGGTTTGTCCATGTTGTTGCAAATGACAAGATTTCATTCTTTTTTATGGCTTAATAATATTCCATATATGGAATGGAATATATATAAAATGAAATCTTTTATATATATGATATCTCACATCTATGTATCTATATTTCTGTAGATATATAGATATACATATATATTTATAGATAGATAGATAGGTATACTTTACATATATATGTATCACATCTTTTTTATCCATTTATCTCTCCATGGACAGTTAGGTTGTTTCCATATCTTGGCTATTGTGAATAATGCTGCAATGAACATGGGGGTGCAGATAGCTTATCAAGTTAGTGTTGTCATTTTCTTCGAAAAAATACCCAAAAGTGGAATTGCTGGATCATATGGTAGTTCTATTTTTAATTTTTAACTCAGTTAACATTAATTTAAAAATTGCGGGATTCCCTGGTGGTGCAGTGGTTGAGAGTCTGCCTGCCGATGCAGGGGACACGGGTTTGTGCCCCGGTCTGGGAAGATCCCACATGCCACGGAGTGGCTAGGCCTGTGAGCCATGGCCGCTGAGCCTGCGCGTATGGAGCCTGTGCTCGGCAACAGGAGAGGCCACAACAGTGAGAGGCCTGCGCATTGCAAAAATAAATAAATAAATAAATAAATAAATAAATAAATAAAAATTGCAAGCAGATCCTATAGCTATCAACCTCATTTTCAGATGAAGAGACTAAGACACAGAGTCTAAGAAAACTGCCTATGGTCAGACACTTGTAAATAATGGAAATAAATTTGATCCCATATCCGAAGTTCATTATTAACTCCTTCATGATTCTGCCTTTCAGAAAATTACCACCCAGTTACTTTCTACCATATCACCCTATTTTAATTTTCTTGAGAGCTCCTATCACCATATGATGCTTTTCATATCTATTTATTTCTGTATATATATATATATATTTCTTTACTTTTACAAATTTATTGTCTGTCTCTTTCTTCTAAATACAAGTTTTCTGAGGCCAAGGTGCATTTCTGCTTTGTTTACAGCAGAGTATCTGGCATTGAGAGTAGTTCTTAACATGTAGGAAGTACCCATCAAACATTTACTGAAGAATTAATTAGCAGCCTAACAGGTGTGTTCCTATCTGGTTGTCAGTGCAGGCCTCCAAGATGGTGAATTGGATCTGGCTATTCATCTCATGGAATTCAGAGTCCTTAACCATTAGTTTATGTAGAGGCGATCAAAGCTAATGATTCACACTGACCAAGCTGAGTAGAGATTAATTGATAAATCAGAATGACAATTTGTTAATTTACCATGAGTAATGTTTCTGTCAGCCAAAAAACACATTCACCACCTGTAAGAGAAGCCTCCATGGGAAAGCAAATTAAGATCAGAAGGTTGCTCAGTAAATATAAAACCAAAGCAAAGGGAATTTGAAGATTTACAAGATAGTTTAATCAAGCAATGGCAGCTCTTTGAATTGCCCTTCCCAACTACCAGGCAATTCTAACCAATAGGCCAGACTTTCTAGTCAACAAGGACTCTCATCCTTTCACAAGGATTATACAGTCTCACTGTCCAATGCTAGGAATGTTTATTCTCCAGCTGACCTCAAGGCTCTTTTGGTTTTTTAAACATCTTTATTGGAGTATAATTGCTTTACAATGGTGTGTTAGTTTCTGCTTTATAACAAAGTGAATCAGCTACACATATACATATGTCCCCATATCTCATACCTCCTACATCTCCCTCCTTCCAACCCTCCCCATCCCACCCCACTAGGTGGTCACAAAGCACCGAGCTGATCTCCCTGTGCTATGCGGCTACTTCCCACTAGCTATCTATTTTAAGTTTGGTAGTGTATATATGTCCATGCAACTCTCTCACTTTGTCCCATCTTACCCTTACCCCTCCCTGTATCCTCAAGTCCATGCTCTAGTAGGCCTGCATCTTTATTCCCATCTTGCCCCTAGGTTCTTCATGACCATTTTTTTTTTTTTAGATTCCATATATATATGTTAGCATACAGTATTTGTTTCTCTCTTTCTGACTAACTTCACTCTGTATGAAAGACTCTAGGCCCATCCACCTCACTACAAATAACTCAGTTTTGTTCCTTTTATGGCTGAGTAATATTCCATTGTATACATTTGCCACATTCTTTTTATCCATTCATCTGTTGATGGACACTTCGGTTGCTTCCATGTCCTGGCTATTGTAAATAGAGCTGAAATGAACATTTTAGAACATGACTCTTTTTTGAATTATGGTTTTATCAGGATATATGCCCAGTAGTGGGATTGCTGTGTCATATGGTAGTTCTATTTTCAGTTTTTTTTTTTTCTTCTTATATGTTGAGCTTTCTTTTTAATTAATTTATCTTTATTTTTGGCTGTGTTGGGTCTTTTTTTTCTGTGCAGGGCTTTCTCTAGTTGTGGCAAGCAGGGGCAACTCTTCATCGCAATGCACGGGCCTCTCACTGTCGTGGGCCTTCTCTTGTTGCAGAGCACAGGCTCCAGACGTGCAGGCTCAGCAGTTGTGGCTCATGGGCTAGTTGCTCCGTGGCATGTGGGATCTTCCAGACCAGGGCTTGAATCCGTGTTCCCTGCATTAGTAGGCAGATTCTCAACAACTGTACCACCAGGGAAGCCCTATTTTCAGTTTTTTAAGGAACGTCCATACTGTTCGCCATAGTGGTTTGTATCAATTACATCCCCACCACAGTGCAAGAGGGTTCCCTTTTCTCCACACCCTCTCCAGCATTTATTGTTTGTAGATATTTTTATGATGGCCATTCTGACTGGTGTGAGATGATATCTCATTGTAGTTTTGATTTGCATTTCCCTAATGGTTAAGGATGTTGAGCATTCCTTCATGTGTCTGTTGGCAATCTGTATATCTTCTTTGAAGAAATGTCTATTTAGGTCTTCTGCCCATTTTTGGATTGGGTTGTTTGTTTATTTAATATTGAGCTGCTTGTAAGTTTTGGAGATTAATCCTTTGTCAGTGGCTTCATTTGCAAATATTTTCTCCCATTCTGAGGGTTGTCTTTTCATCTTGTTTATGGTTTCCTTTGCTGTGCAAAAGCTTTTAAGTTTCACTAGGTCCCCACTTCTTTATTTTTGTTTTTATTTCCATTTCTCTAGGGGGTGGGTCAAAAAGGATCTTGCTGTTTTTCATGTCATAGAGTGTTCTGCCTATGTTTTCCTCTAAGAGTTCTATGGTGACTAGCCTTACATTTAAGTCTTTAATCCATTTTCAGTTTATTTTGGTGTATGGTGTTAGGGAGTGTTCTAATCTCATGCTCTTACATGTACCTGTCCAGTTTTCCCAGCACCACTTATTGAAGAGGCTGTCTTTTCTCCACTTTGTATTCTTGCCTCCTTTATCAAAGATAACGTGACCATAAGTGCATGGGTTTATTTCTGGGCTTTCTATCCTGTGCCATTGCTCTACATTTCTGTTTCTGTGCCAGTACCATAATGTCTTGATTACTGTAGCTTTGTAGTACAGTCTGAAGTCAGGAAGCCTGATTCCTCCAGCTCTGTTTTTTTGTTCTCAAGATTGCTTTGGCTATTCGGGGTCTTTTGTGTTTACATACAAATTGTGAAATTTTTTCTTCTACTTCTGTGAAAAATGTCAGTGGTAGTTTGATACAGATTGCATTGTATCTGTAGATTGCTTTGGGCAGTAGAGTCATTTTCACAATGTTGATTCTTCCAATCCAAAAACATGGTATATCTCTCCATCTGTGTGTTTCATCTTTAATTTCTTTCATCAGTGTCTTAAAATTTTCTGCATACAGGTCTTTTGTCTCCTTAGGTAGATTTATTCCTAGATATTTTATTCTATCTGTTGCAGTGGTAAATGGGAGTGTTTTCTTAATTTCCCTTTCAGATTTTTCATCATTAGTGTAAACGAATGCCAGAGATTACTGTGCATTAATTTTGTATCCTGCTACTTTACCAAATTCATTGATTAGAATAGTAGTTTTCTGGTAGCATCTTTAGGATTCTCTATGTATAGTATCATGTCATCTGCAAACAGTGACAGATTTACTTCTTTTCCAATTTAGTTTCCTTTTGTTTCTTTTTCATCTCTGATTGCTGTGGCTAAAACTTCCAAAATTAGGTTAAATAATAGTGGTGAGAGTAGGCATCCTTGTCTTGTTCCTGATCTTAGTGAAATGGTTTCAGTTTTTCACCATTGAGGATGATGTTGGCTGTGGGTTTGTCATCTATGGCTTTTATTATGTTGAGGAAAGTTCCCTCTATGTCTACTTTCTGGAGGGTTTTTATCATAAATGGGTGTTGAATTTTATTGGAAGCTTTCTCTGCATCTATTGAGATGATCACATGGTTTTTCTCCTTCATTTTTATAATATGGTGTATCACATTGATTGATTTGCGTATATTGAAGAATCCTTGCATTCCTGGAATAAACCCCGCTTGATCATAGTGTGTGATCCTTTTAATGTGCTGTTGGATTCTGTTTGCTACTATTTTGTTGAGGATTTTTGCATCTATGTTCATCAGTGATATTGGCCTGAATTTTTCTTTCTTTGTGACATCTCTGTCTGGTTTTGGTATCAAGGTGATGGTGGCCTCGTAGAATGAGTTTGGGAGTGTTCCTCCCTCTGCTATATTTTGAAAGAGTTTGAGAAAGATAGGTGTTAGCTCTTCTCTAAATGTTTGATAGAATTCGCCTGTGAAGGCATCTGGTCCTGGGCTTTTGTTCGTTGGAAGATTTTTAATCACAGTCTCAATTTCAGTGCTTGTGATTGGTCTGTTCATATTTTCTATTTCTTCCTGGTTCAGTCTCAGAAGGTTGTGCATTTATAAGAATTTGTATATTTCTTCCAAGTTGTCCATTTTATTGGCATAGAGTTGCTTTTAGTAATCTCTCGTGATCTTTTGTATTTCTGCAGTATCAGTTGTTACTTCTCCTTTTTCATTTCTAATTCTATTGATTTGAGTCTTCTCCCTTTTTTCTTGATGAGTCTGGCTAATGGTTTATCTATTTTGTTTATCTTCTCAAAGAACCAGCTTTTAGTTTTATTGATCTTTGCCATCATTTCCTTTATTTATTTTTCATATATTTCTGATCTGATCTTTATGATTTCTTTCCTTCTGATAACTTTGGGGATTTTCTTGATCTTATGTCTCTAATTGCTTTAGGTGTAAGGTTAGGTTGTTTATTTGAGACGTTTCTTGTTTCATAAGGTAGGATTGTATAGCTATAAGCTTCCCTCTTAGAACTGTTTTTGCTACAACCCATAGATTTTGGGTTGTCGTGTTTTCATTGTCATTTGTTTCTAGGCATTTTTTGATTTCCACTTTGATTTCTTCAGTGATCATTTGGTTATTAAGTAGTGTGTTGTTTAGCCTCCATGTGTTTGTATTTCCTGCAGATTTTTTCCTGTAATTGATATCTAGTGTCATAGCATTGTGGTCAGAAAAGATACCCGATATGATTTCACTCTTCTTAATTTTACCATGGCTTGATTTGTGACCCACAATATGATCTATACTGGAGAATATTCCATGAGCACTTGAGAAGAATGTGTATTCTGTTGTTTTTGGATGGAATGTCCTATAAATGTCAATTAAGTTCATCTTGTTTAATGTATCATTTAAAGCTTGCTTGTCCTTATTTATTTTCATTTTGGATGATCTGTCCATTGGTGAAAGTGGGGTGTTTAAGTCCCCTACTATGATTGTGTTACTGTCGATTTCCCCTTATATGGCTGTTAGTATTTGCCTTATATATTGAAGTACTCCTATGTTGGGTGCATAAGTATTTACAATGGTTATATATTATTCTTGGGTTGACCCCTTGATCATTATATAGTGTCCTTCTTTGTCTCTTCTAATAGTCTTTGTTTTAAAGTCTATTTTGTTTGATATGAGAATTGCTACTCCAACTTTCTTTTGATTTCCATTTGCATGGAATATCTTTTTCCATCCTATCACTTTCAATCTGTATGTGTCCCTAGGTCTGAAGTGGATCTCTTGTAGACAGCACATATATGGGTCTTGTTTTTTGTATCCATTCAGCCAATCTATCTCTTTTGGTTGGAGCATTTAATCCATTTACATTTAAGGTAATTATCGATATCTATATTCCTTTTACCATTTTCTTAATTGTTTTGAGTTTATTATTGTAGGTCTTTTCATTCCCTTGTGTTTCCTGCCTAGAGAAGTTCCTTTAGCATTTGTTGTAGAGCTGGTTTGGTGGTGCTGAATTCTCTTAGCTTTTGCTTGTCTGTAAAGTTCTTAATTTCTCTGTCAAATGTGAATGACATCCTTGCTGGGTAGAGTAATCTTGGGTGTACATTTTTCTCCCTCATCACTTTAAATATGTCCTGCCAGTCCCTTCTGGCTTGCAGAGTTTCTGCTGAAAGATCAGCTGTTAACCTTATGGGGATGCCCTTGTATGTTATTTGTTGTTTTTCCTTTGCTGCTTTTAGTATGTTTTCTTTGTATTTAATTTTTGGTAGTTGATTAATATGTTTCTTGGTGTGTTTCTCCTTGGATTTATCTTGTATGGGACTCTCTGTTTTTCCTGGACTTGATTAACTATTTCCTTTCCCGTATTAGGGAAGTTTTCAACTAGAACCTCTTCAAATGTTTTCTCAGTCCCTTTCTTTTTCTCTTCTTCTTCTGGAGCCCCTATAATTCGAATGTTGGTGCATTTAATGTTGTTCCAGAGGTCTCTGAGACTGTCCTCAATTCTTTTCATTCTTTTTCCTTTATTCTGCTCTGTGGTAGTTATTTCCACTATTTTATCTTCCAGGTCACTTATCCGTGCTTCTGCCTCAGTTATTCTGCTATTGATCACTTCTAGAGAATTTTTAATTTCATTTATTGTGTTGCTCATCACTGTTTGTTTGCTGTTTAGTTCTTCTAGGTTCCTGTTAAACTTTTCTTGTATTTTCTCCACTCTTTTTTTTGAAGATTTTGGATCATCTTTACTATTATTACTCTGAATTCTTTTTCAGGTAGATTGCCTATTTCCTCTTCATTTTTAAGGTCTGGTGGGTTTTTGCCTTGCTCCTTCATCTGCTATGTGTTTCTCTGTCTTTTCATTTTGCTTAACTTACATGTTTGGGGTCCCCTGTTAACAGGCTGCAGGTTCATAGTTCCTGTAGTTTTTGGTGTCTGTCCCCAGTGGCTAAGGTTCGTTCAGTGGGTTGTGTAGGCTTCCTGGTTGAGGCGACTAGTACCTTTGTTCTGGTGGATGAGGCTGGATCTTGTCTTTCTGGTGGGCAAGTCCACATCTGGTGGTGTGTTTTGGGGTGTCTGTCGCCTTATTATGATTTTAGGCAGACTCTGTGCTAATGGATGGGTTTGTGTCCTGTCCTGCTAGTTGTTTGGCATAGGGTGTCCAGCACTATAACTTGCTGGTCATTGAGTGGAGCTGGGTCTTGGCGTTGAGATGGAGACCTCTGGGATATTTTCCCCATTTGATATTATGTGGAGCTGGTAGGTCTCCTGTGGACCAGTGTCCTGAACTCGGCTCTCCCACCTCAGGGGCACAGCCCTGATGCCTGGCTGCAGCACCAAGAGCCAGCCCTCCACACGGCTCAGAATAAAAGGGAGGAAAAAAGAAGGAAAGAAAGAAGAAGGCAAAATAAAATAAATTTATCAAAATAAAAAATAATTATTAAGAAAAAAATTTTAAGTAATTAAAAAAACGGACAGACAGAGCCCTAGGACAAATGTTAAAAGAAAAGCTATACAGACAAAATCACACACAGAAGCATATACATACACACTCGCAAAAAGAGAAAAAGGGAGAAACATATATGTATCGTTGTTCCCAAGTCCACCTCCTCAATTTGGGATGATTCGTTGTCTATTCAGGTAAACCACAGATACAGGTACATCAAGTTGATTGTGGAGATTTAATCCACTGCTCCTGAGGCTGCTGGGAGAGATTTTCCTTTCTCTTCTTTGTTCACACAGCTCCCAGGTTTCAGCTTTGAATTTGGACCTGCCTCTGCGTGTAGGTTGCCTGAGGGTGTCTGTTCCTCGCTCAGACAGGGCGGGGTTAAGGAAGCAGCTGATTTGGGGGCTCTGGCTCGCTCAGGCCAGGGTAAGGGGGGGTAACAGATGCGGAGCGAGCCTGCGGTGGCAGAGGCCAGCATGACATTGCACCAGCCTGAGGTGCGCCTTGCGTTCTCCTGGGGAAGTTGTCCCTGGATCACGGGACCCTGGCAGTGGCAGGCTACACAGGTTCCCGGGAGCGGAGGTGTGGATAGTGACCTGTGCTTGCACACAGCCTTCTTGGTGGTGGCAGCAGCAGCCTTAGCATCTCATGCCCTCTCTGAGGTCCATGCTGATAGCCACGTCTCGCGCCCATCTCTGGAGCTCCTTTAAGCTGCGCTATTAATCCCCTCTCCTTGTGCACCAGGAAACAAAGAGGCAAGAAAAAGTCTCTTGCCTCTTTGGCAGCTCCAGACTTTTTCCTGGACTCCCTCCTGGCTAGCCGCGGTGCACCAGCCCCTTCAGACTGTGTTCACACAGCCAACTCCAGTCCTCTCCCTGGGATCTGACCTCTGAAGCCTGAGCCTCAGCTCCCAGCCACGACCCGTCCCAGCGGGTGAGCATACATGCTTCTCGGGCTTGTGAGTGCAGGTCGGTACTGATCCTCTGTGCAGGAATCTCTCAGCTTTGCCCTCCGCACCCCTGTTGCCAAACTCTCCTCCATGACTCCGAACCTTCCGCCCTCTGCCACCCGCAGTCTCCGCCCGCGAAGGGGCTTCCTAGTGTGTGGAAACCTTTCCTTCTTCACAGCTCCCTCCCACTGGTGCAGGTCCCGTCCCTATTCTTTTGTCTCTGTTTATTCTTTTTTCTTTTGCCCTACCCAGGTACGTGGGAGTTTTCTTTCCTTTTGGGAGGTCTGAGGTCTTCTGCCAGAGCTCAGTGGGTGTACTGTGGGAGTTGTTCTACATGTAGATGTATTTCTGATGTATTTGTGGGGGAGGAAGGTGATCTCTGAGTCTTACTCTTCCTCCATCTTGAAGCTCCTCCAAGGCTCTTTTGTATTTGTCTTTTCCTGTCCCTTTAGATTTGGAGAAGCAACCTACTTCAAATATCATTTCCAGGAGGCACCCACCTCCACTCTGTATAAGTCTTCACACTAGATGCCTTTTCTGGTGACCCCTTACTGTAACTTAGTTCCCAATGACTCAACTCAGAGCCTCAAGATATAATCTAATTTTCACAAACCAGTTAATGGATTGGTTGTTTGGGTATCAGTGTTCTATGCTGAGTTAATTGTTTATGTGTCAGTCAGAGTGTAGAAGGAAACAAGGAGTTATACAAAATGTCAGCTGACGTTTAGGAGAATGAAGAGGATACTTCTATTTGGCACCGTCAAATGTAATGGTTTCTTTCACATTTTTCATTTCATTTTTCTCTTAGTTCTAAAGCATTTTCATAAATAGCCTTGCTATGTGGTTGATTGCACATTTGTATTATTTATCAGCATCTCTGCTAATAGATTATAATCCTTTAGGATGTTTTGAAGACAATCCTAGAAAAGGAAATACTAATTTAATGATTATGAATATTTTCTGACTCCTTTTAAATTTTGAAAAAAATAATTTTAGACTTACAGAACAATTACAGTAGTACAGTGTTTGAATGGTGAAACAGCCTTTCCTAAAGATAACACTTTACATAACCATAGCACAGTTGTCAAAACTAATAATTAACATTAGTACATTACTATGAATTAAAGTACAGGCTTTATTTGGATGTCACCAGCTTTTTATTGATGTTCTTTTGCAACCAGTCATCATGTTTCCTTAGTTTCATCTGATCTGTGACAGTTCCTCAGTCTCTCCTTGTCTTTCATAATCTTGGGACTTCTGAAGAGTACTGATCAATTATTTTGTAAAAGTTTTCTTAATTTAGGTTTGTCTTATGTTCCCTCATAATTAGACTGAGGTTATGCATTATTGGAAAGAATACCACAGGTGCAAAGTGCCTTTATTAGTGCATGTTTTCTGGAGGTGCATGATGTTGATATGTTAAATTGTGCTGACTTTAAATTTGATCATTTGGTTAAGGCAGTGTCTGGCATATTTTTCCAGTGTAAAATTACTATGTTTCCCCCTTGCAATCAATATTTGTTTTGTAAAAAATACTTTGAAATAATGCAAATATACTCTTTGTTCTTAAATTTTTGTCCACTAATTTTAGCATCCATTTTTGGATCTTGTTTGCTGCCATGATGTTTCCATGGTGTTCTAATGGAGATTTTCTATTTCCTTGATTCCTTCTGCATTTATTCATTAGATTTTTTTTTTCTGTAAAGACTATCAACCCTGCACTAATTAATTTATTCAGTTATTTTTATATCAGTTTGAACTCAAAGATATTTACATTATTCTTTGGGTTACAATCCAATGTTACTACTTATTTTATTGTACATATTGTTCTTTGGCTATTAGGTGTGGCTTTTATGCCCTTTCACATACTCATATCTCTTTTTTATGTTGTTCAGAATTCCCTCACTTTCTGTCATCACACAATTCTCTAGATTTTTTTTCTGAGTTGTAGTTCATTCATAGACATACCACAGTTTGTTTATCCATTAACCAATTGAATGACACCTGAGTTGTTCTGAAATGTTCCTGTTTATTTTGTCTTATGAATTGAACTGCTATAAACCTTATACACAGGTTTTGTGCAAACATAAGTTTTCATTTCTCTTGGATAAATACATAAAAGTGGGATTTCTGGTCATACAGTATGTAGCTGCTTAATTTTATAAAAAAAACGGTCAAGCTCTTTTCCAAAGTGACTGTACCATTTTCATCTCTACCAGCAAAGTGTAAGAATTTTAGTTTCACATACTTACTAACGCTTGGGAATTGTCAAATTTGGGGGGGTTTGTTTTTGTTTTTTACTAGCCATTATAAAAGATGTGTAGTGAAATATTAGTGTGGCTTTAATATCTATTTCCCTAGTGACTAATGATGTTGAGAAAATTTTCATATAATTACTTGCCATTCATATATCTTCTTTAGTGAAATGTCTCTTCGTCCATTTATAAAATTGGGTTGTTTTATTATGGAGAATATTTTTTATAGATTCTGGGTAAAAATTATTTGTCAAAATATGATTTGTAAGTGTCTGTGACATGTCTTTTTCATTGTCTTCATGGTGACTTTTACAAAGCAAAAGTTTTAGATTAATATAAACTCCAAATTACCTTTTTTTAATGGTTCATGCTTTTAGCATTGTATCTAAAAACTCATTCTCTAACCTAAGAACATACACATTTTCTACTCTTTTCTTCTACAAGTTTTATGGTTCAATGTTTTAATCTTGGTCTATGACCCATTATGAATTTATATCTACGTAACACATGAGGTGCAGGATGAAGTTCATATATTTGCAAACAGACATCAAATTGTCCCAGCATCATTTTTGAAAAGACTATCTCATATCTATCCATCTATCTATCTATCTATCTATCTATCTATATATGAGGGTATGTGTGTGTTTGACAAATATATATGTATGTATCTGTGACAAATACATTTATCATACATATGTATATATTAATAACTATGAGTTTTTATTTCATGTCTTTAAAAGTGATATTAAAGATAGTTTTTTAGAGGTAAGATTGTAAGTTGCTCAGAACACTGAACAATATTAGGTAGGTTAAAATAATTTAAGCCTGGCTCATGTAGGTAATTAAAAGATAAAAGAAATAATTTTTAGTGATTTATTACATTTATATATAATATATATAATTAAACCAAATGCTTTGTTTAGTTTACTATGCAAATATAACATACTTTTATTTCAAACATAGTGTTTATGTTTTTATGAAGCAAGTTTAAAAACAAACAGTGTGGAGTATGAAATACACTATAGTTTTTCTTAAAGTTTTCTGCACTGACCTGGAAAAGGATGCCTCACTTAGGTAGTAAATATGGCTGTGTAGCATCTTCATTTTTCAGAATAATTTGATTTATATCATTTAAAATATAATAATTATTATAAAAATAAATAAATAATTTGATTATATAATAAAAAATCATTTAGGAAGACACTATAACGATTAAATTTGATTGTATCCTCATCTATCTTCATATTTGTTTCAAGGCAATTCCAAATTTATCAGACAAAAGGTTAATCACAGTGACTCATGGCAATGGAGTGGGATGGCTATCATATAACCACTTTGGTTTACATGTATTATGTGAGGTAATTCCATCATTAAAATATAAAGCTTCAGAAATCCATAAGAGGGCATTGAGAACATCTGTGTATTCAGTAGCAATTTGATTTAGCAAAGAAAAGTCTTAAGGGAGACAGAGAGGGAGAGAAAGAGAAAGAGAGAGGGAGAGAGGAAAACGAGATGAAGATGGTGGTAAAGGAGAAAATAAAAAATCACAGCTGCCAAATGGATATTCATAATAAAAATGTGAGAGTTGGAGACAAAAGAAAGCCAGATGAGAAACTTCATGCTTTATGTCAGAGACAAAGATTTGCAGATTTGTGAGTGAAAGAGAGAGTTTAGGAGAGATGAACTAGAGGAGTTGTGGGAAACTGAAAAAGGGATAGATAATTAAAGATTGTTAGAAATTTTGCTAAGGGCTGTTACTTGGATCCCCTCTGACATTCTACAATTGGCTTTTTAAATAAGGCTTAGAGGTATTTCTCAGTTATTCTTATTTGCCAAACTGGTATTTATCACACTGCAGTTTTATTTAAAAAACAGACTAAACCATGAAGATGTTTGGTTCTAAAACCAGTTTCTGTGCTATTATTATTTTATCTTCTTACACTATTTTCTTACTATTTTCTGAAAATAAATCACTCTCCAGCAACAGCTTTTATCATAAAATCTTTGAGAAATGGGATTGTAATCTCCACAGAGTGTGGTATAAAAATAAGGGAAAAAATACTTCTCCCTAAGGTACATTGTAATAAATTGAACCAGCCATTGATTCACAATTGTAGGATGTCAGGTGGCCTCTCAGGCCACATTTTAGGAGCTAATCTTGTTGGAGACACTGCTTAATTTTGTTATCTGAAAATACAACTGCAATTCTTCGAACAAACATATCTCCAGTATTTTATCTTTATTATTTGAAAGAATAATAATAATAACTCAATGTAAGTACACTTTTGCCACACACAATTACATTTGGTCTGTACCACAGCCCTGTGCAACAGCCTGATGCATGATCAGTATTGTTTCCATTTTACGTTAAGAAATATGAGGCTCCAAAAGAAAAGTCACTTGTTACTGGTCACGTGGCAGAATCGGATTAACACCCAGGTGTTTATACTCAAGCTTATGTTATTTCTAATATGCTGTACTATTTATTTTAAAATAATAAATCATAATTATTTTAGTTTTTTGAAATTAAAAACCTAATACAGTAAAATATTTTGTTAATGCATTTATTAAAAATCAGTTTTAGATGTTTTAAAGCAATAGAGTAACAGGATATATTACACATTAAAGTTTTATCCATGTTTTACCATCATACATACAAAAATTATTGTATAGATTATTTAATTACTCTACTTAATGCTAAAATATACCCCCCTCTTAGAAAGAAATAAAGATATGAACACATTTCCATCAACAGTGGGATTAAAGATAACTCATAAAATAAAATGAAAAATTTCTGCAGAATGTTAAATTCAACCCAATGATAGTCAAATAATTGTTGATGTAAAGCTTAAATGTCACTCTTAACTACAACTGCTGACTTTCTTTAGTTCCAGATAAATGTTTCCTTGTGAAAAGAATATAGCAGCAAGAATCTAGGACAAGTAGGAAGAAGACAGGAGAGAAGTTCTTCAGCCATTAAAGGTACCTCAGAGTTCACCATCAATAAAGGATGAGCTCATTCTTCAGCGACGACACTCTCAAAGTGACATGTGCTAAAATCTCATCTATCCCAAGTTGTAAGAAATCTCCTTTCATCCCTGGAGATTCATTGTCATTTTCTTTCCCTGTGTTTCTTCAACAAACTATAAGATCCAAAAGAGAGTTACCACAAAAAGGTCTTCATACACTAAACATTATTACCAGCATTTTTTAAACTTAAAGTTAAGTTTAACTTAAACTTTTTTTTTTATTCCCAGTAGAGTCCATCGAAGTCACAATTGGTCAAACATCACAGAGGTTTCACTGTGTAATTGACGCCAGCAGGACTCTTTGCATGAGGTAGATGAGGAGATAATCACCGGAAATAACTTCTAACATTCCATATTCACATTTTATTAGTTGAATGAGTTTTCCTTGGGGTTTATTATTTAAAAGACAAGAAGAAAGAAAAATGAAGGTGAGGAGGAGAATATTTATTCATTAGGAAATGCTTTATGAGAGGAGAAAGAGAAAGAGAGGAATTTTTGGCTTCACAACTAACCCAATCTTACAGGTCCCTCATAGGATTAGGTTTCCTTAATTAGAATAGATAGAAGCTACACAAATACACTTATAAAATTGTGCCCTCTCATTGCTTATTATGAGGTCTTCAGTGGAATTTGAGTTAATTCAAAATGCTTAGCTGGCTTTGTTTTCTGCTACAGTTTCTTAGCCTGGACTAACAGAATAATTGCTTCTTTTTTCCACCTCAGGTTAATATTATAGATCTGTTTTAAGATCCTAAAGAGAATCTGGCAGCATGAGAGAGCAATTATAACTCAATTTCATGTTTCCCCAAAAATAGGTGTCCTTATGAGACTATAAACCAGAAAAAAAAAAAAAAAAGAGAGAGAATGAAGAATTCACATAGCAGCATAAAATCCCTGGTAGCAAACCACAAAGTGATATTATTACACTGGAAAGAAAGTATTTGCTGCTATAGGAAACATATACTTTTTACCACTTTTAAGTTAGAAATCACAAGTAACCTTCATATGCCTTTTGGCCACTGTGAAACTGTCAGACACAGGGTGACTCAGAGAAAAGGTGGATAGACACTTAAGAAATGGAAGAATTCCTGTTCTCTTTAGTCCTTACTCTATACTCAGCCTCCTTGGAGTTCTTTCCTACCCACAAGTGACTCATTTATTCATTCATCATAATTCTGAATTATTACTTACTTCATTCTGTAAGCATGAATATAGGAAATGCTAAGTGTCAGACAAAGTTCTGGAAGCAGGGGGGTGCAAAGATGAGAAAAAACAAATTTTGTTTTTTTTTTTTTTTTTTTCAGTCTGCTTACAGTCTAGTAAGGAAAGCATCCAGACACAAAATGATATGATATACAGTCATCCTTCAGTTTCCTTGGGGGATTGGTTCTGAGACCCCCCCCACAGATACTAAATACATGATGCTCAAGTGCCTTATATAAACTGTTGTAGTATTTTCATATAACTTACACACATCCTCCCATATACTTTAAATCATCTCTAGATTACTTATAATGCCTAATGCAATGTAAATACTATGTAAATAGTCACCTGAATGTAGCAAATTCTAGTTTTGCTTTTTGGAACTTTCTGGAATTTTTACCAAATATTGTGACCCATGGTTTGTTAAATCTGCAAATGCAGAACCTGTGGATACAGAGGCTGACTGTGTGCTTTGTTAGTTAAACACAAAGTGATATAGGTGCACTTAGAGGGATATGTCACAGCCATTGGGAGAGAGAGAAGGAAGGATTCCAGGTAGGAGCTCATACCTGAGTCAGTATTAAGTAGTAATTCAGTAAATCAAGCAAACAAAGAAGTGAGGGATACACCAGACATAGGACCAAACAAGTAACTATGTGAGGTGAGAATACATTAACTTATCTTACTGTAATAATCGTTTCACAGTATATATGTATATCAAATCATCACATTATAGACCTTAAATTTACACTATGTTATTTGTCAATTACATCTCAATAAAGCTGGAAAAAAATTTTAAATTTCAGAAATCTGTAAGAGATGTAATTCCTTAATAGATGATCACTTCTCTCTTCTTTTTTAAGAATATACAAGCATTTTTTTCAGTGGGGAGACTATCAGAAGTTGAAATCAACCTAATTTTAACAATGGGCATGAGACTTCCCTGGTGGTCCAGTGGTAAAGAATCTGCTTTCCAAAGCAGGGTATGTGGGTTCAATCCCTGGTTGGGGAACTAAGATCCCACATGCCACAGGGAAACTACACCCATACACTCTAACTACAGAGCCCACGTGCCACAACTAGAGAGAGAAAACCCACACGCCACAACTAAAGAGAAGCCCGAGAGCTGCAAAGAAGAGAGTACAGGCCATAGGGAAAGATCCCATGTGCCTCACCCAAGATTCCGTGTGCCTGCAACTAAGACCTGATGTATTCATCCGATGATGGACACTTAGGTTGCTTCCATGTCCTGGCTATTGTAAATAGAGCTGCAATGAACATTTCAGTACATGACTCTTTTTGAATTATGGTTTTCTCAGGGTATATGCCCAGTAGTGGGATTGTTGGGTCATATGGTAGTTCTATTTGTAGTTTTTTAAGGAACCTCCATACTGTTCTCCATAGTGGCTGTACCAATTCACATTCCCACCAGCAGTGCAAGAGTGTTCCCTTTTCTCCACACCCTTGCCAGCATTTATTGTTTCTAGATTTTTTAATGATGGCCATTCTGACTGGTGTGAGATGATATCTCATTGTAGTTTTGATTTGCATTTTCCTAATGGGTAATGCTGTTGAGCATTCTTTCATGTATTTGTTGACAATCTGTATATCTTCTTTGGAGAAATGTCTATTTAGGTCCTCTGCCCATTTTTGGATTGGGTTGTTTGTTTTTTTTGTTATTGAGCTGCATGAGCTGCTTGTAAATCTTGGAGATTAATCCTTTGTCAGTTGCTTCATTTGCAAATATTTTCTCCCATTCTGGGGGATAAAGAAGATGTGGCACATATATACAATGGAATATTACTCAGCCATAAAAAGAAATGAAATTGAGATATTTGTAGTGAGGTGGATGGACATAGAGGCTGTCATACAGAATGAAGTAAGTCAGAAAGAGAAAAAAAAATACCGTATGCTAACACATATATATGGAATCTAAGAAAAAAAAAAAAAGGTCATGAAGAACCTAGGGATGACAGGAATAAAGACACAGACCCACTAGAGAATGGACTTGAGGATATGGGGAGGGGTAAGGGTAAGCTGTGACAAAGTTAGAGAGTGGCATGGACATATATACACTACCAAACTTAAAATAGATAGCTAGTGCGAAGCAGCCGCATAGCACAGGCAGATCAGCTCGGAGGTTTCTGACCACGTACAGGGGTGGTATAGGAAGGGTTGGAGGGAGGGAGACAGAAGAGGGAAGAGATATGGGAGCATATGTATATGTATAACTGATTCACTTTGTTATAAAGCAGAAACTAACACAGCATTGTAAAGCAATCATACGTCAATAAAAAAGATGTTTAAAAAAAAATACCTGTTAACTATAGATACATGACTTCATGCATTTGTCAAAATCCATAGAACGGTACAACACAGAGAGTAAACCCTGATGTAAACTGTGGATTTTAGTTAATAACAACGTATCAATATTGGTTCATAAATTGTAACAAGTGTACCAAACTAATGCAAGATATTAATAATAAGGGTAACTGTGAGGGGTATATAGGAATTTTCTGTACTATCTGCTCAATTTTCTATAAGCCTAGAACCGCCCTAAAAAATAAAGTATCTTAATTAATATTTTTAAATAAAAAGACCTGATGCAGCCAAAAAAATAAGGAAAATAAATAAACATTTTTTTTTAAATGGGCATTCTGAGAAGAGAAGAGAGAGAAGAGAAGAGAAGAGAAGAGAAGAGAAGAGAAGAGAAGAGAAGGGAATGGCTTGCAACTGAGGAAAACAGGTGACAGGTAGCAAAGCCTGGTGATGTTAATAACAGTAAAGATACAAATAACAGTTTGCATGAAGTGAATCAGTCCTTACTCCACTGTTTATATGCTTTAAAAGTATTAAAATAAGAAACAGATTCAGTAAGCTCCAGTATTGCTGGGGCATAGAATCCAAGTGCATGGAGTGGCATGAGATGAGCCTGAGAGGTAGTAAGGCATCAAATCATGCAGAGACTGTTTCCCAAGGGCAATAATAAACTAATAAAGAGAAACATGAATAGACTTTTATTTACAGATTACTCTAACTATAGGAGGGGATTTGGGTGAGGAGGATGACAACAGCACAGCAAACATTTGCCGAGTGTTTAATATGGGCTGGGTAATAAGGATAGTATCTAAAACTACTAACTTTCTGAGTGTTAACCACATCTCAGACCCTTTATATACATCATTTTATTTAATCCTTTTCAAGATCCTTACAAAATATAGCATAATTACCCAGTTTTACAGATAAAGGAAACAGAGGCACAGATGAGCTAAGAAAATTGTCAAGGTTAGATCAATTGCCCAGTTGTGGAGTCTGGATTCAGATCTAGATTTCCTGACTTATGAGCACATGTTCTTAATCTCCAATATTGTTATTTTTTGTTTAATTTCTAACATGGTTGAGACTTGACTAGTCTAAATTATAAAAGACAAGGAAATCGTAGGAATATAATGAATTACAGAAGTAAGACAAAATAAGCAATGACACAATATTGCCTAGAAATGAGGGGGCATAATTCACAAATGAAGAGACAAAAAGAAGCTGGTGTATGTGAGCTCATTGTGTACAGTTTGCATCTGGTTGCTTCTATTTTCTAGGCAAATTATCTGCTGATGAACGGTCATAGTTTGGAGAAAAATGGTATATATATATTTTTTAATAAAACATGAAGAGTGCTGACTAGGACAATATAAACAAATTGTATGTCACTATTAAAAGTCTGTTTGAGGGACTTCTCTGGTGGTCCAGTGGTAAAGAATCCACCTTCCAATGCAGGGGATGCAGGTTCAATCCCTGGTTAGGGAACTAAGATCCCATATGCCGTGGGGCAACTAAGCCTGCACACCACAACTATTGAGCTCACACGCCTCAAAGAGAGAGCCCGTGTGCCGCAAACTACAGAGCCCACGCACTGTGGAGCCTGTGCGCCACAACTAGAGAGAGAAAACCCACATGCCATAACTACAGAGAAGGCTGAGTTCTGACATGAGGAGACTGCACACCTCAGTAAAGATCCCACATGCCGCAACTAAGACGCAACGCAGCCAAAAACTAGTTTTTTTAAAGAAAATAAATTTAAAAAAATAAATATTTTAAAAATTCTGTTTGAAATTAATGATAATTAATTTATGTTAAGAGTAATACAGATAAACTAGATTAACATTTATGGGTGATAATTAACTGCATGTACATATGTACAGACAATGGTTGAAGCCCTAAGGAGAAATGACAAACTGGAGAATGTGTATCCCAGGATTTGAGGTAGAAAAATTCCAGGAAAGGGAAAGTATTTCCTTGATATAGGAGCATCTTCTGTCTAAGTCAGTAGGATTCCATGTGAATAGCCTGACCCAGCCATTCTTTTTAGACAGAGTGCAGAGGTAAGGAAGGAACAAGTATCCTTATGTTGGGAGACATCTTAGCTTTGTTATTATCAGAAACAAAGGCATGAGGTGGAAAACCATACTTTGTAAGTTAAGGATTTACAAAAACACCCTGTAAAATAGAAATTTCAATAGGAAACATGATCTCAGCATATCTTGTAAGTCAGGTTATGCTTATGTTTTTTTCTTATTTGAAAGTGTTACCCAGAACTGAAAAGATATACTACCTGAGGATGAACTAAGTTAAAGGACAAAGAAAAACTAAAAAAAAAAAAAAACATAAAACATTACACAATTGTCAATTAGTAACACTTTTATATTAAATTATATTTTCTATTTCTCTTATTACAACACAAATAGATTAAAAATTCTGAATCTGTCTTTAATCTTTGACAATGGTGGAGGAATCTTGAAAACTTAATGTATTTTGATAATGATTTTTAAAAAACACCTTTGCTGTTTATTCATTATGTGATTAATTCAATATCATCTAAGACTGTTGGAGTGTGTGGTAAAGAATGGAAAATCAGAGATCAATCAAAATGGTGGAGTAAGAGGACAAGGAGCTCACCTCCACCACAAACACATAAAAAATACATCTATATGTGGAACAACTCACACTGAAAACTAACTGGAAACTGGCAGAAGGACTCCTGTACAATCAAGACTATAAGAAATATCACATGTAATCAGGTAGCAAGGGAAGATTGGGACAGGACCTGTGCCCCTGGGAGGTGACTCAGGGGAAATGAGAGGATGCCTAAGTGAACACCTGCCATGGGGATTGAGGAGTGAGAACTACAGATTGGGCACCCCAGTCCTGGTGTCCTACACAGGGAAGACAAGCCCCTTTGGATGGTTGAATACCACTGAGACTAACAGGAGGGCCATGGGGATCCTGGACTCCATTTGTGAGGTGTGTTCCCGTGCTGGCTTGCCCCAGAGTCAGGGTGGAAAGATGTCCACCCTGGAGGCTGACAGGTTTCCGGTGACCACCTTGCCATGCACCTAAGCCTGACCTGAATGAACACTCCAGCCCTTCTCACTCCATGGCACAGGACAGCACTGAATCTGAGGTAGCCACTATCGAGGAAAATACTTAACTATATGATGTAGAGGTGACCTGGTCCTGGGTCATAGTCTGGGTGTGGAGGCAGCAGCCATTGTTGGTGCTTATTCAAGTAGTGCATCAAAAGCAACTCTGATCTCTGCAGTTGGCCACTTTAGCACACCTCACATCCTGATTCCCACTGTGGGTCCACACAGGCCCCACTGGCTCTGCAGTGTGACATCACAATAGGATGTGGGCAACAGAGGCTAAGGACAATAATCAGATGTGAGTGACAAAGGACGGTTGCAGTCAAGGCTGTGTCTAAGTGGAGCAATGGAAACAATTGTTGGCATAACTGTGGAAACAAATGCACAAGCAGTGCATCAGAGAAAGCTCAGACCTCAGTCTGCAGCCAACATGAAGCAAGAGCCCACATAGGTCCATGTGCTTCAGACCTCCTCCTTTCTGGGGCAAGTATTCCGATGCTGGGAGATGGGAAAGCACACACTTAAAGGGAGCAGAACCAGCTCAGGCCAGACCCTCAGGGCTTCTGCTCCAGCAACTTGAGATCAGACTCCACCTTCCAAGGGCAGTGATAGTCACTAAGCAGAGGGGAAGTCCCGCCTCACACCTGGTGCCAGCACTAGCTCCCTCTATCTCCAGCCTCACCCCCTACCAAGTTGATAGCTGCCTGCACACCCTGAGGTAAGGTGTGACTTGTTTCCACTTCAAATCCAGCTCTACCATCAAGCACATTAAGCATACACAGTCTGTATAGGGATGTTCCCATGTAAAAGCATTATTTGAAGGTTGCAATAGGTAACGGTTTCACGTAAATTCATAGAGACAGAGAAAGTTAAACAAAATGAAAAGGCAGAAGAATTGCTCTCAATTGAAAAAGCAAGAGAAAATCCCCCAAAAAATAATAGTAAAAGAGAAAGACACAATTTAACAGATTAAAAATTTCAAAGCATTAATAATAAAAATGTTAACCAAGATAGGAAAATGAATGGATGTCCACTGTGAAAGTTTTAAAAAGGAACTAGAAAATATAAAAAATACCCAATCAGAAATAAATAATTCAATAGCTGAAATTAAAAAGAAAAATACTAGAAGGAATGAATAACATACAAAGTGATACAGAAGAATGCAAAAGTGATCTGGAAGATAGAATAATGGAAATCATCCAATCAGAACAGCAAAAAAAGAAAAACAATTTTTTTTAAATGAAAACAATTTAAGAGATATCTGTGATAACCTTGTGTACCAACATTCCCATTATTGGAGTTCCAGAAAGAGATGAGAGAGAGAAGGGAATCAAACATTATTTGAGGAAATTATGACTGAAACTCCCAAACCTGAAGAAGGAAACAGATATCCAGGTACAGAAAGCACAGAGGACCCCAAACAAGATAAACCCAAACAGACCCAAACCAAGATATATTATAATTAAAATGGCAAAATTTAGAGAATTCTGAAGTCAGTAAGAGGAAAACAGTCATATACAAGGGAATCCTCATAAGGCTACCAGCTGATTTCTCTGCAGAAACTTTGCAGGTTACAAGAGAGAGGCATGACCATCTATTCAAAGTGCTAAAAGGGAAAAACCTGCAACCTAAAATACTCTACCCAGAAAGATTATTATTTAGAATAGAAGGAGAGATAAAGATATTCTCAGACAAGCAAAAACTAAAAGATTATTATCAGTATGAAACCTACCCTAAAAGAAATATTAAAAAAAAAAGAAATGTTAAAGGGTCTTCTCTAAACGGAAAAGAAGCAAGAATTTATAGGAAAGTGAAAATCTTATTATGAAAAGCAAACATAAAGTAAGGACTGAGGATCAATCAACCATGTCTATAAGCAAGTACGAAGACTGAAAGACAAAATTTGTAAAAGCAACTATAATTGCAATAAACAGTTAAGGTTTAAACATGAGGAAGTAAAATATGACATCAAAAACAAAATGTGAGAGAGGAGAGTAAAAAATGTAGATCACTTAGAGTGTGTTTAAACTTTAATGACAATGAGTTTAAAACAAGTAGATATAGTTATAGGTCAACATACATGAATCCCATGGTAAACACAAATCAAAAACCTACAATAGATACACAAAAACCAAATTAAAGGAACATAAGCATACTATTAAAGAAAATCATCAAACTGCAAGGGAAGAAACAAAAAGAAGTAACAGAGAAGAACCATAAAAACAACCAGAAAACAAGTAATAAATTGGCTATAAGTACATAACTATTATTAATTACTTTAACTGTCAATAGATTAAATGCTCCAAGCAAAAGACATAGGGTGACTAATTGGATAAAAAGAACAGGACCCTTCAATATACTACCTAAAAAAGATTCACTAAAGACACACAGAGTTTGAAAGTGAGGGGATATAAAATATTTCATGCAAAGAGAGATGACTAGAAAGTGGGGTAGCTATGTTTATATCAGATAAAACAGACTTTAAAACACAGGCTATAACAAAAAACAAAGAAGATATTATATAACAATTAAGAGATTTATACAAGAGGAGGATTACACTTGTTAACATAAAGTCACCTAACACAGGAGTACCTAAATATATAAAACAAATGCTAGCAAACATAAAGGGAGAAATTGACAATAATACACAAATATTAGAAGACTTTAACATCACACTGACATCGAGAGACAGATCATCCAGAAGGAAGATCAATAAGGCAAGAGTGGTCTGAAATGGCAAAATAGCACAGTTAGACTTAATAGATATCTATAGGATATTCCACCCAAAAACAACACATTATTTTCAAATGCACATGGAATGCTCTCCAGGATAGATCATGTGCTATGCCACAAAACAAGTGTCAACAAATTTAAGAGGATAGAAGTTATATCAAACATGTTTTCCGACAGCACTATGAAACTAGAAATAAACTACAGAAAGAAAAATTGGAAAAGAACAAAACATGTGGAGAATAAAAAACATGCTACTAAAAAAAACATTGGGTCAATGAAGAAATTAAAGAGGAAATCAGAAAATACCTCAAGACAAATGAAAGTGGAAACACAACACCCTAAAATCTATGGAATGCAGCAAAAGTAGTTCTAAGAGGGAAGTTTATGGTGACTAAGTCCTCTCTCAAGAAACAAGAAAAATCTCAAACAACCTAACATACCATCTAAAGGAATTAGAAAAAGGAGAAAAAGCATAGCCCAAAGTCAGCACAAGGAAGGAAATAGTAAAATCATAGAGGAAATGCATAAAATAGAGATTTTAAAAAAATTATAAAAAAGATCAATAAAACTAAGAGCTGGTTTTTTGTAAAGATAACCAAAATTGATATACTTTTAACCAGGCTCACCAAGAAGATGAGAGAGAGGACCCAAATAAACAAAGTAACAAATGAAACAGGAGAAATAACAACTGATACTACAGAGATACAAAAATTGATAAGAGGATACTATGAACAGTTAAATGCCAACAAACTGGATAACCTAGAAAAAATAGACAAATTTCTAGAAATATACAGCCTTCCAAGACTGAATCAAGAAGAAATAGATAATTTGAAGAGACCAAACACTAGTAATGAAATTGAATTAGTAATTTAAAAAAACCTTCAAAAAAAAGAAGCAAAAGTGCAGGATTGGATGGCTTCACAAGGGAATACTACCAACCATATATACAAGAGTTAATACCTACCATTCTCAAAGTATTACAAAAAATTGAGGAAGATAGAACACTCCCCAGTTCATTCTAAAAGGCCACCATTACCCTGATACCAAAGTGAATCAGCTATACTTATACATATATCCCCATATCTCCTCCCTCTTGCATTTGCCTCCCATCCTCCCTATCCTACCCCTCTAGGTGGTCATAAAGTACCTTGATACCAAATCTAGACAAAAACTCTAGAAAAAAAAAGAAAATTACATGCTAATATCTGTGATGAATATAGATACAAATATCTGCAACAAAATATTAGCAAGCTGAATCCAACAATATATAAAAAGAATAACACCACACAGTGATAAAGTTGTATTTATTCCAGGGACAAAAGGATGGTTCAATATTCACAAATCAATCAATGTGATACACCATATACATATATATATATATGTATGGGTGTGTGTTTATGTGTGTGTATATATATATATATATATATATATATATATACATACATACACACATATAATGGAATATTCCTCAGCCATAAAAAAGAATGAAATTCTGCCATTTGCAGCAATGTAGACGGACCTAGAGAATATTATGCTTAGGAAGTTAGTCAGAGAAAAACAAATATGGTGTGATATCACTTTTACGTGGAATCTAAAAAATAAAGCAAATGAGTGTATATAGCAAAACAGAAGCAGACTCACAGATATAAATAAACAAAGTAGTGATTACCAGTGTGGAGAGAAAAGTGGGGGGAGGGGCAAGATAGGGATATGGGATTAAGATATACAAACTATTAAGTATAAAATAGATAAAACTATTATGTATAAAGAGCAACAAGGATATATTTTATAACAGGAAATTATAGTCATTATCTTGCAATAACTTTTATGTAGTATATTCTGTAAAAATACTAAATCACTATCCTGTATACCTGCAACTAATATAATATTGTAAATCAATTTTACTTCAATTTTAAAAAGAATGGAAAATCCATTTTTATAGTGTATTTACAAATAATAAATGCAATAAGCCAAAACTCATTAATGTCACAAACTCATCATACCTAAATGACTATATTTAATCCATCAGTATCTATGCCGTATTTCACCAAAATAGCAAGAAAAGATTTTCTAAGATCTGCAACCCATTAGAAAAGAGACTTTCCTTTTTCCTTCAGAGAGATGTAACCTTGAGTCCTCTTTTTACTAGTACAAAACAATATGTAATTAACAATTTTAGCACTTGACATTCTTGTCTGATGGACAGTGGAAATTCTATACCCAAACTAAAAGATTTTGAAAGCAATTTCAAAATAAAAATAAAAACTACTATTTTAGGCTGAATAATACACCCCTCCACCAAGAAGAAAAACATGTCCATGTCCTAATCACCAGAACCTGTGAATATGTTACCTCACATGGCAAAAGAGACTTTGCAGCTGTGATTAAGAGTCTTGAGATGGGAGTTAGCTATTATATTCCAGGTGGGCCTAATGATGTACTCATATGGGTACTTATAAGAAGGATGCAAAAGGGGGCCTTCCCTGGAGGTCCAGTTGTTAAGGCTCCATGCACCTAATGCAGGGGACCCAGGTTTGATCCCTGGTCAGGGAACTAGATCCTGTATTCCGCAACTAACTGCCTGCATATGACAACGAAAATACCGCATGCCATAACTAAGACCCAGGGCAGCCAAAATAAATAAATAAGTATTTTTTTAAAAAAAGAAGGATGCAGGAGGGTCAAAAGTAGAGAAGGTGAAATAACAGGAGAAGAACTGGGAAAGAAAGAGAGAGAACTGAAGATGCTATGCTGATGACATTGAAGATGGAGGAAGGGGTCATGAGCCAAGGAATGTAGGTGATCTCTAGAAAGTGGAAAAGACAAGGCAACATGTTCTCCCCTAGTGTTCTACCCATGTTCTCCAAGAGGAGCCAGCCTGGATAACACCATGTCTTCAGACCAATGAGCCTGTTTGAGGACATCTGAACTCCAGAAGTATAAGAGAATAAAGGTGCACTGTTTTAAGCCACTAAGGTTGTGGCAATTTATTGCAGCAACAATAGAAAACTAATATAACTACGCTTTCATATCGTCCTCACCACCCAATACCCAATTCTCGGAAAACAAAACTTATAATCTACTTTGAGAAATATTTCTTCCCCATTCAGGAGGGTATAGATGAACTAGTGAAAAACAGTAAAATCAGTTCATCTGTCACAGGCTTATGGTAGCATAGTATGCATAAAAAAATAGAATATGGCACCCATGTTTACAGATGCACATAATTTTTTATATGAGAAAATAGCCTCTTAAATGTCCAAGCCCATGTAATGTTAGTCATCTGAGCACAAAAACATTCTCATTCTCTAATTGCTGTTTTTCCATACCTTAGGAAACTAAAGTTCTTTAAGGAAATTAATTTTCCTTAAAGCAAGTCTTCTTTAAATCTCACAAACACAATCTCTGCTTCCTGCCATCAGCCAGGATTGACAATAAATGTCTTGGCGAGTATACATCTGTAGAGCAGGGGACGGATTTTAGGATTAAAAACCCTGGTTTTAAGTCCTGGCTCTGCTGCTACACTTGAGCAAGTCTCTTAAGCTCTCTAAGCTTCAGTTTCCACCATCTCTAGACCATGATTGATAATGCCTACTTCGGGGAAATATGAAAATTAAATGAGATGATAGGTGACTGAATAACATGTAATCATTGCAGTTAATAACATAATAAGTAATGCCATTTAAGTAATGTAATACATTTACCTAGGTTTAATACTTGTTATATCATCATCACAGCACCTCTTAGTTGGCAGTAAGTGGATTTGACTGCTTTCCCCACTTGGTTAAAAAAAAATAAATGAACTCCAAGCGAATGTCTTGTCCAAGAGCTATCAAATGGCAAAGCAAACACTTGAAACAAGGTCTTATGACTCCAAATACCACAATCTTGCCCTCTCAGGCCTGGAATAGAAGCTTTATTCTTCAAATAGAAAAAAGAGCAAAAAATCTTCCTAAAGTTTAATGGCATACTGTGATGACACAACAACGTTCATAAATTGGAACTGATACCAGATGTGCAGGCACCACTATCCTGAACACTGAAACGGGGCACATGTAACACAAGACCTGTGATTGGAAATAACTACCACTGATCCTAGCACAATAGAGTTTTCATGAAAAAAGGTGCTTATTGAATGAAAAGGTAAAGATTTGCCAGAAAATGCATCTGCCACACTAAAGTCCCTGCCCCAGAAAGCACTTCACTGTCCCATTTCCACAATAGTATTATATTTGTGCTTCTGCAATATTTTTAGTACCTCTAGATTTTAATTTGAAATGGATTTTTAATTTAGTTTAACTAGGTACTGAATATCTAATTAATACTTAAAGCACTTCAGTTTGGATCAGAATGAAGATGCCTACTAACAATATTTAATGATTATTTAGGGCAATATTTCAAAAATGAGCATTCTAATGGTCTTACATAAATATTTGACACAGCTTAATTATCTTTACAAATATGAATAGAAGCTGAGGAAGTAATACCACTTCTCAGCAGGCATTCCTATCTAATAATGTGGGTGGTAAGTGGAATCCATTTGGGAAAACAAGGTTTCATGCTCTTTCTAATGAAATTTCTATTTTTTACTAATTCCTCAGAGATGAGACATTTAATGAGAAAACAAGTCTCACTTTTGCGACTTTATCTTTATTGTTCTATTCTATTTTTATAAATGCAGAGAAGGTGTCAGGTTCAGATGGTACATTTTCAAAAACACTTATTGATACGGATACTGTCTTCTTCAGGATCTGCCTAACTCCTAGGAATGCCATCCTTATCATTACGGCCAGCAATCACAAATATTTTTATTGTCTATTATTTAGAAATCATTATACCAAGTCTGGAAATAAGATTAAAATGAGAGTATTAACCATTATTTATGTCTTCACAACAAGTATACAGACCCATGGGAGTGAAGACCATGTTTTTCTTATTTATCTTTTCATTTTCAATCTTCTCTCAGGCATAGACAAAGGACTCTAGATTTTTTTCAATAAATAGATCTACAAAATTAAAATTATAATAGTAATGACCCCCTGGCTGATATTCTACCAGTTCCCTTAGTATGGTTTTCAGTTGTTTATGGCCAGCCTCCATTCTGCTTGGTCAATGTTCATGATTTACAGATTCTTAAATATTTTGAAAATCACTTATATCCATATCAAAGAAAAGTGTCTTAAAATGTAATGCATGTGAAAAAACTTTTAAGGGTTGAAAAATTGTTAATAATAATGATGGTGCTGATGATGGAGATGATGATTAAAATTAGAAAAATGAGCATAAAAGGGAAAATTAATAACATATAGCATGTTAATAACCAAGTTAATAAAGTAATAAAATTCTTAGAAATTCAGAAAGAGAGAAATTGATGGGTCTAGTCTAAACTAAGAAATATTTATAAAATATATTACACTTGAAGAGGTGTTAAATTACTGTTATGACATGATCAAATAAAAGGGAAAATTATTTTTGCAGGTCCAATTACCTAGCCATATAATTTTTATATTAAATGATGAGACATTCAAGTAAAATGTTTTACCTTTCTGAAAGACAATAAGATTGGGAATTTCAAGAAATATAATAACAATGAATGGACTATTTTGAGTGAATGGACAAAGGTAAAGAAAATTATGATGTCTTGATTAGTTTATTCTACACCAAAGATTTCTGTTTTTTAATGTGGAGATGGAAAGAAAAACAAACACTAAAAATTAAAAATGGGTATAAAGGTTGCTAATTAAGCATATAAAATATGCTTAGTAAATATTTTAAAAATTAAATGCTTATCACTAATAATTTAACATTCAAAGTTAAAATATGATTTGAAGAAAACACAAAACTATCATTGCTGTAAATCAGACTACACAATAAAAAGGAAAACTATTGACATAATATTGTTGAATGCATAAAATACCATGGTTTTGTTGGAATTTTAGATAAATGTGATATATGTGAAAACAATAGCACAAAGTAGGGAGATGAAATGGAATTTGCTTGAAATAAAGTCTCTATTTTTACCAAAATTAAGTTAGTATTAACCTAAAGTAGCTTGTGCAAAATTAAAATGCATATTATAATCTCAGAACAACCACTAAGAAATAACTCTAAAAATATAGTAAAAATATTAAATGAGATATTATAATATATCTATTTAGCACACAAAAAAAGGCAATAAGGAAGAACAAGGAAAAAGTACATGAGACACATGGGAAACAAATAGCAAAATGGTAGATGTAAATCCAACAATAGCAAAAATTATAATAAATATAAATGCACCAAACCATCCAAAGGCAGAGATTATCAAACTAAATTTTTTAATAAGCTCAACTATATGTTATTTGTCCAAGCAACAATTTAGATTCAATGACAAAAAGTTTTAAAATTTTTTAAAGATTAAAAAATTTATATCATACAAATGATAATGGTAAGTGAACAGAAGTGGCTATATTTTAACACAGAAAGATAGACTTTAAGACAGGCAATATCAGTAGAGTCAAAGATCATTGCTTAATGACAGAAGAGTCAATTCATCAGTAAGATATAATAATTATAAATATGTATGCACCTAACAACAGAGCTCCAAAATGCATAAATCAAAAATTGACAAAATTGAAAGGAGAAACAAATTATTCAATGATAATAATTGGAGATATCATTGCTCTACTCTTAATAATTGACAGAAAACCTAAGCAGGAAATCATCAAGTACTTAGAAGACTGGACAGCATTCTCAGCTGGTTTTGATAAATTCAGAAGTATTTAAAGCACACAAAGTATGTTTTCTGACCACAGTGGAATTAAATTATATATATATATATAAAACAGAAAGGAACTTGATAAATCTCCAACAATATTTTTTTATTGGAATAAAATTGCTTTACAACGTTGTGTTAGTTTCTGCTGTACAATGAAGTGAATCAGCTATATGTATACCTATATCCCCTTCCTCTTGGGCCTCCATCCCACCCATCAAGGTCAACACAGAACACCAAGCTGAGGTCCCTGTGCTATACAGCAGGTTCTCACTAGCTATTTTACACATGGTAATGTATTTATGTCAAACCTAATCACCTAGTTTATCCCACCCTCCCCTTCCCCACCATGACCACATGTCTGGTCTCTACATCTACATCTCTATTCCTGCCCTACAAATAGGTTCATCTTTATGATTTTTCTAGATTCCACATATATGTGATAATATCGATATTTGTTTTTCTCTTTCTGGCTTACTTCACTCTGTGTAACAGACTCTAGGTCCATCCACATCTCTACAAATAACCCAATTTCATTCTCTTTTATGGCAGAGCAATATTCCATTGTATATATGTACCACATCTTCTTTATCCATTCATCTATCATTGAACATTTAGGTTGTTTCCATGTCCTGGTTATTGTAAATAGTGCTGCAATGAACACTGCAGTACATATGTCCTTTTGAATTATGGTTTTCTCTGGGTATATGCCCAGTAGTGGGATTGCTGTGTCATATGGTAGTTCTATTTTTAGTTTTTTAAGGAACTTCCATACTGTTCTCCATAGTGGTTGTATCAATTTACATTCCCACGAACAGTGCAAAAGTGTTCCTTTTTCTCCACACCCTCTCTAGCATTTATTGTTTATAGATTTTTTTTTTTTTTTTTTTTTTTTTTGTGGTACGCAGGCCTCTCACTGCTGTGGCTTCTCCCTTTGTGGAGCACAAGCTCCAGATGCACAGGCCCAGCATCCATGGCCCACGGGCCCAGCCGCTGCGGCATGTGGGATCTTCCTGGACCGGGGCACGAACCTGTGTCCCCTGTATCGGCCGGAGGACTCCCAACCACTGCGCCACCATGGAAGCCCTGTTTATAGATTTTTTGATGATGGCCATTCTGACTAGTGTGAGTTGATACTTCATTGTAGTTTTGGTTTGCATTTCTCTAATAATTAATGAAGTTCAGCATCTTTTCATGTGCCTCTTGACCATCTGTATGTCTCCTTTGGTGAAATGTCTATGTAGGTCTTCCACCCATTTTTTAATTGTGTTGTTTGTTTTTTTGATATTGAGCTCCATGAGCTGTTTGTATATTTTAGGGATTAATCCTTTGTCCGTTGCTTCATTTGCAAATATTTCCTCCCATTCTGAGAGTTGTTTTTGGTCTTGTTTATGGCCTCCTTTGTTGTGCAAAAGCTTTTTTCATTGGGTCCCATTTGTTTATTTATTTTTTTATTTTCATTACTCTAGGAGGTGGGTCAAAAAAGATCTTGCTGTGGTTTATGTCAAAGAGTGTTCTTCCTATGTTTTCCTCTAAGAGTTTTATAGTGTCTGGTCTTACCTTTAGGTCTTTAATCCATTTTGAGTTTATTTTTGTGTATGGTGTTATATAGTGTTCTAATTTCATTCTTTTACATGTAGCTGTCCAGTTTTCCCAGCACCACTTATTGAAGCGGCTGTCTTTTATGCATTTCATGTTCTTGCCTCCTTCATCATAAATTAGGTGACCATATGTGCATGGGTTTATCTCTGGGCTTTCTATCCTGTACCATTGATCTATATTTCTGTTTTTGTGCCAGTACCATACTGCCTTGATTACTATAGCTTTGTAGTATAGTTTGAAGTCAAGTAGCCTGATTCCTCCAGCTCTGTTTTTCTTTCTCAAGGTTGCTTTGACTATTCGGGGTCTTTTGTGTTTCCATACAGATTGAAACTTTTTTTGTTCTAATTCTGTGAAGAATGCCATTGGTAGTTTGGTAGGGATTGCATTGAAATTAAGTAACACACTTCTAAGTAGCCCATTAATCAGTCAAAGATAAAGGGAACTTAGAAAATATTTTGAACTGAATTAAAACAAAAACAAAATATATCATAATTTATGTGCTGCAGCTAATGTAGTCCTTACAGAGCAATTTAGATATTTAAATGTCTGTATTAGAAAATAAGAAATGTCTCAAATCAACAACCTATGATTCTTAAGAAACTAGAAAAGAGGAGCAAGCAGAAGAAAAGCAGCCAGAGGAAAAAAAAAATAGTAAAGATCTAAAATGAAATGAAAGAAACAGCAAAAAGAAAAACAATTTTAAAAATCATGAAACTAAGAGATGGTTCTTTAGAAGACAAAATAAATTAACAGGTTTTTTAGCTAATCAGATGAGGAAAAGAAGGAGAAGACAAATATTAAAATCAAGGTTGAAAGAAATACATCACTACTAATCCCACCAAAATGAAAAGGATTATAAAGAAACACTATGAACAAATTTATTCCAACAAATTTAGATAATATATCCAAATCCTTGAAAATACACAAATAACAAAAACTGACTGAAGAGAAAATAAAATGAATAGACCTAAAGCTAAAAAAGAAACTGAACTAGTTTTGTTTTTTTTTTAATCTTCCTATAAGGAAAACCTGAGGAACATATGGCTTCACTGTTAATTTCTATCAAGTATTAAAAACTAAACTAAAGCAGCACTAATCCTCCATAAACCCTATAAAAAAGGAGAAGGAATCATTTTCCAATCCAATCCTTAAGGCCAGTTTTATCCTGATATTGACAAAACCATCACAAGGGAAAACAAAACAAAACAATAGCCCAATATTCCTCATGAACACATACTACAGAATCCTTAGCAAAGGATTAGTAATTAAATTCAGTTTCATATAAAAAAGATTATATAGCATGACCAAGCTCAATTTATTCCAGAAATGCAAGAATAGTATGACCTTAAACAAATCAATTAGTATTATAATCAATATTAATAGAAAAATAGGTAAAATCCAAATGATAATCTTAATAGTCAAATACAAAATGTCTGATAAAATTTAGCACTCATTCATCTGAAAAAATGTTCAGATTCTAGAAATAGAAGGATATTTCCTCAATCTTATCAAGGGTGTCTGTCAAAAACCTACAGCTAAAATCCTACTTAATGGTGACGGAATGCTCTCACCCTGAAATTTGGCATTACAGTCGCAGAGTTCCAACAGAAACCATATAGCTCACAAGGCCTACAAAAATTATTATTTGGCCCTTTAGAGAAAAATTTGTGGATCTCTATCTTACATGAAAGTAGTCACCTGCAAAAAAACTACATATTGTATGATTGCATTTATATATTTCAGAAAGACAGAAAGAAAACCAGTGGTTGCCTGAGCCTGAGAGTGGAGACATGGATTGACTACAAACATGCAAGAGGGAATTTGTTGGGGATGAAAATGTCTTAAGATTGGATTGTGATGATGATTGCACAATTGTATATATTTATTAAATAAAACACTAAATTGTAGTTATAATAGGTGAACTTTTACATCTAAATTATATTTCATTGAAACTTAAAAATTAACAGGTCCAGTAGTTATTTTACAAAAATTATTTTAATCCAAATGACTTAAAGTACTCATTTACTGTGATTAAAATTTGAATTTTCTATTATTTAATTTCAAAATTTTGATATAAAAATCTTTGTGCCTCATTATTACTGTTATTATTTTTAAAGGTCATCTAATTAAAACCTTTTTTTTTGTCATGAGAAAGGGCACATATTTTTCTAATTTTGCACATAGGCACCGTATGGACTAGCAGTATTCGTGTTTCCAGTAGCATGTTACAGAGCTTCTTAATTAATATTTTGTTTAAAACATTAGTAACCATATTCACAGGTGAAAGGAGCTGGTAGAGGGCAGCAGATACATTCAACCCAAAAAGACTTTGTCAGGGTAGACAATCTAAGAAGATTTAAACTGGTATGCACATAAAGTCCTACTCATCTTGAGTTCCAAAATCCAAACATCATGTAAAAGATGGATATGAGATGACATAACAGTAGTACACATTAAAGGGAGGTTTTAGTTGAGAGTAAGCTTAATAGCAGTTAAGAGTGGGAATTCCTTAAATGTGTGACATCCTACCATTTAAGAGAGAGATTAGATCCCTCTTTATAGCAACCAAGAAGAGAACCAAAGCCAAAGGACAGAATTGAAAGGAAAGCAAATTTCAGCTCAGCATGTTTTAATGATTACAAGTCCCTGAAGCAGCAGATGATATAAAATAAGGCTTGAGATATTTCTAAAGCCCATTCAACTTCTGTTATTTAATAATTCTATGTCAATGAACAGTATAATAACTCAGGTTCCTGATCATCCAATGTCAAAATCCACAAATTAGAGTTTAGTGTTTCCACTTTAAACTCATGGCAGGCTCATTCCTTAGTTAAGGGGTTTTGTTTATATCTGTAGTTAATGTTGTAAGTCTCCTTTTTTACTCCCTTATGTTTCTTCTCTCATGTTCTATCTCCACCTGTACACTATGGAGGAGAAATTGGAGAATTAACACCCAATACATCAGTTAGGTAGTTGCTATCTCCACCAAGTTAGTCACCCACAAGGAGGATGGGGCTATTGCCTATCTATGACTGGGGAAAATAAGGCTGCTCTTTCTGTGTTACCCATATTTCTCCTAAGCATAAGCAATACAGTGGATGTTGATGAAGATTTAACATATATATAGATGTATGTGTGTACACTTGTCCATATACAATAAAATTTCATTATTTGTGGATTCTATATTTGTGAAGTCATATACTCTCTAAAATTTATTTGTAACCCCAATGTCAACATGCATTATGCTTCCATGGTTATTTGTGGACATGTACAGAGTCACCTGATGTGTATGTTCTCAGCTGTGGTTGAACAACACTCTGCCTTCTTGTTTAAGCTTTCATACTGTAAAAAAAATCCCTTATGTTTTTCACATTTTTGTGGGTTTTTTTTTTAGTGAATTCACTGTTTAAAATGGCTCCCAAGTATAATGCTGAAGTGCTGTACATTTTTCTTAAGTGCAAGAAGGCTGTGATGTGCCTTATAGGGAAAATCTGTGTGCTAGATAAGCTTATTCAGTCATGAATTATGGTGCTGCTGACTACGACTTCAATGTTAATGAGTCAAGAATTATATTAAATAAGGTGTCCTTAATCAGAAACACATAAAACAAGGACATGTACTGGTCAGTTGATGAAATATTGTGACCAGAGGTGTGCAGGAACCTAATTCTAGGATCAATGGCTCAGTATCAGGATTCACTAATTCAGTGTTTATAGCAACTTTATAGAACAAACTACTATGAATAATGAGAACCAAATGTGTGCTCGTGTGTGTGTGTGTGTGTGTGTGTGTGTGTGTGTGTGTGTGTGTGTAGAGAGAGAGATAGAGGCACAGATTGAGTGGTTCTTTCAAAGTAAGCTGGGAGTGAGAGGAAGGGAAGATGATGTACACTGAGAGAAATGTCTCATAAATCATAACATCTGATGGAAAAACCTGAACAAATTTTTTGGCCAGCACAGTATATACTGAATCTGGAAGAAGTAATACCTATGTTAGAATCCTGGCTTTGTATGCCAGATAAGAAATCATATTTTTAGAGAATTAGTTACTAATAGTCTGTCTCTTATTATTTTAATTTCTATAAACATCAGTTTCCTCATCAGGCATGTAGTAAAACTCAAATTAATATTAGCTTTTACATAATACTGACAAAGTTGGGTACTACAAAGTAAAATTATTAAGCTAAAATTATTGCTCAGTTTCTTCCTGTTCAAAGAAAAGTATTGGTTCCAATGAGCTCTACGTATGACTCTACTGCTCGAGATTCAACAGTTCTTTCTCGAGGCAGGTGGGATTCTGTTTGCTTCTGGTTCTGGGTACACTCACTGGGGAAGGGTCTCCTGGAGCCGAAGGCAGTCGGCGACCTACCTGAGATACTTCAGAGAGAGGTGACAGTACGTTAATGGAATCAACCTCCTCATCCAGCAGGCTCACAAATTTGACTTGTCATCCTTAAGTGTATCAGCCTCCAAAAGAGGAGGTAATCCGCTGAACAGGCTGTAGAGAATTATTTTCCATGTTTTTTTATGCTTGGGGCTACTGTTGGTCAATACGTTTCTTTAAACAAAAGTCAGGTAGGGAGTTGAGGAAGATGGAGGAAGAGTAAGATGGGGAGATCACCTTCCTCCCCACAGATACATCAGAAATACATCTACACGTGAAACTTCTCCTATAAAACACCCACTGAACACTGGCAGAAGACCTCAGACCTCCCAAAAGGAAACTCCCCACATACCTGGGTAGGGCAAAAGAAAAAAGAATAAACAGAGACAAAAGAATAGGGACAGGGCCTGCACCAGTGGGAGGGAGCTGTGAAGGAGGGAAGGTTTCCACACACTAGAAGCCCCTTCACAGGAGGAGACTGCAGGTGGTGGAGGGGGGAAGCTTCGGAGCCATGGAGGAGAGCACAGCAACAGGGGTGCGGAGGCAAAGTGGGGAGATTCCCGCACAGAGGATCGGTGCCGATCAGCACTCAGCAGCTCGAGAGGCTTGTCTGCTCACCCGCCAGGGCGGGTGGGGCTGGGAGCTGAGGTTGGGCTTTGGTTGGGTCGCAGGGAGAGGACTGGGGTTGACGGCGTGAACACAGCCTGAAGGGGTTAATGCACCACGGCTAGCCGAGAGGGAATCCAGGAAAAAGTCTGGAGCTGCCGAAGAGGCAAGAGAATTTTTCTTGCCTCTGTGCTTCCTGGAACAGGAGGAGAGGGGATTAAGAACGCTGAATAAAGGAGCTCCAGAGATGGTCGTGAGCCACAGCTAAAAGCCCGGACCCCAGAGACGTGCATGAGACGCTAAGGCTGGTGCTGCTGCCACCAAGAAGCCTGTGCGCCAGCGCAGGTCACTATCCACACCTCCCCTCCCAGTAGCCTGTGCAGCCTGCAACTGCCAGGGTCCAGTGATCCAGGGACAACTTCCCCGGGAGAACGCACGGTGCACCTCAGGCTGGTGCAATGTCACGCTAGCCTCTGCTGCCGCAGGCTCGCAGCGCATCCGCACCCCTCCACCCCCAGGCCTGAGTGAGCCAGAGCCCCCGAATCAGCTGCTCCTTTAACCCTATCCTGTCTGAGCGAAGCACAGACGCCCTCAGGCGACCTACATGCACAGGCAAGGCCAAATCCAAAGCTGAACCCCCGGAGCTTTGTGAACAAAGAAGAGAAAGGGAAATTTCTCCCAGCAGCCTCAGTAGCAGTGGATTAAATTGCCACAATCAACTTGATGCAACCTGCATCTGTGGATTACCTGAATAGACAACAGATCATCCCAAATTGAGGAGACGGATTTTGAGAGCAATATATATTATTTTTTCCCCTTTTCCTCTTTTTGTGAGTGTGTATGTGTATGCTTCTGTGCAAGATTTTGTCTGTATCGCTTTGCTTTCACCATTTGTCTTATGGTTCTGTCCATCCATATTTCCTTTTTTAATTTTTTTTTTCTTTTTTAAAAAAAACTTTTTTCCTTAATAATTATTTTTTATTTTAATAAGTTTATTTTCTTTTATATTTATTTTCTTTTATCTTCTTTCTTTCTGCCTTTCTTTCTACTTTTTCTCCCTTTTTTTCTGAGCCATGTGGATGAAAGGCTCTTGGTGCTAAAGACAGGAGTCAGTGCTGTGCCTTTGAGCTGGGAGAGCCAACTTCAGGACACTGGTCCACAAGAGACCTCCCAGCTCCACGTAATATCAAACGGTGAAAATCTCCCAGAGATCTCCAACTCAACACCAAGACCCAGCTTCACTCAACGACTAGCAAGCTACAGTGCTAGACAACCTATGCCAAACAGCTAGCAAACAGGAACACAACCCCACCCACTAGCAGAGAGGCTGCCTAAAATCATAATAAGTCCACAGACACCCCAAAACACACCACCAGATGTGGACCTGCCCACCAGAAAGACAAGATCCAGCCACATCCAGCAGAACACAGGCACTAGTCCCCTCCACCAGGAAGCCTGCACAACCCACTGAACCAACTTAATCCACTGGGGACAGACACCAAAAACAACAGGAACTACGAACCTGCAGCCTGCAAAAAGGAGACCCCAAACACAGTAAGATAAGCAAAATGAGAAGACAGAAAAACACACAGCAGATGAAGGAGCAAGATAAAAACTCACCAGACCTAACAAATGAAGAGGAAATATGCAGTCTACCTGAAAAAGAATTCAGAATAATGATAGTAAAGATGATCAAAAATCTTGGAAATAGAATAGACAAAATGCAAGAAACATTTAACAAGGACCTAGAACTAAAGATGAAACAAGCAATGATGAACAACACAATAAATGAAATTAAAAATACTCTAGAAGGGAACAATAGCAGAATAACTGAGGCAGAAGAATGGATAAGTGAGCTGGAAGATAAAATACTGAAAATAACTACTGCAGAGAAGAATAAAGAAAAAAGAATGAAAAGAACTGAGTACAGTCTCAGAGACTTCTGGGACAACACTAAACCCACCAACATTTGAATTATAGGGGTCCCAGAAGGAGAAAAGAAAAAGAAAGGGACTGAGAAAATATTTGAAGTGATTATAGTTGAAAATTTCCCTAATATGGGAAAGGAAATAGTTAATCAAATCTAGGAAGCACAGAGAGGCCCATACAGGATAAATCCAAGGAGAAACATGCCAAGAAACATATTAATCAAACTATCAAAAATTAAATACAAAGAAAACATATTAAAAGCAACAAGGGAAAAACAACAAGTAATATACAAGGGAATCCCCATAAGGTTAACAGCTGATCTTTCAGCAGAAACTCTGCAAGCCGGAAGGGATTGGCAGGACACATTTAAAGTGATGAAGGAGAAAAACCTGCAACCAAGATTACTCTACTGAGCAAGGATCTCATTCAGATTTGATGGAGAAACTAAAACCTTTACAGACAAGCAAAAGCTGAGACAGTTCAGCACCACCAAACCAGCTTTACAACAAATATAAAGGAACTTCTCTAGGCAAGAAACACAAGAGAAGGAAAAGACCTACAATAACAAACTCAAAACAATTAAGAAAATGTGAATAGGAACATACATATTGATAATTACCTTAAATGTAAATGGATTAAATGCTCCCACCAAAAGACACAGACAGGCTGAATGGATAACAAAAACAAGACCGATATATATGCTGTCTACAAAAGACCCACTTCAGACCTTTGGACACATAGAGACTGAAAGTGAAGGGAAGGAAAAAGATATTCCATGCAAATGGAAATCAAAAGAAAGCTGGAGTAGCAATTTTCATATCAGACAACATAGACTTTAAAATAAAGACTATTAGAAGAGACAAAGAAGGACACTACATAATGATCAAGGGATCGATCCAAGAAGAAGATATAACAATTGTAAATATTTATGCACCCAACATAGTAGCACCTCAATACATAAGGCAAATGCTAACATCCATAAAGGAGGAAATTGACAGTAACACATTCATAGTAGGGGACTTTAACACCCCACTTTCACTAATGGACAGATCATCCAAAATGAAAGTAAGTAAGTAAACACAAACTTTAAATGATACATTAAACGAGATGGACTTAATTGATATTTATAGGACACTCCATCCAAAAACAACAGAATACACATTTTTCTCAAGTGCTCATGGAACATTATCCAGGATAGATCATATCTTGGGACACAAATCAATCCTTGGTAAATTTAAGAAAATTGAAGTCATATCAAGTATCTTTTCCAACCACAATGCTATGAAACTAGATATCAATTACAGGAAAAGAACTGTAAAAAATAAAAACACATGGAGGCTAAACAATACACTACTTAATAACGAAGTGATCATTGAAGAAATCAAAGAGGAAATCAAAAAATATCTAGAAACAAATGAGACACGACGACCCAAAACCTATGGGATGCAGCAAAAGCAGTTCTAAGAGGGAAGTTTATAGAAATACAATCCTACGTTAAGAAACAGGAACCATCTCAAAAAAACAACCTAACCTTGCAACTAAAGCAATTAGAGAAAGAAGAACAAAAAATAACCCCAAACTTAGCAGAGGAAAGAAATCATAAAGATCAGATCAGAAATAAATGAAAAAGAAATAAAGGAAGCGATAGCAAAGATCACTAAAATTAAAAGCTGGTTCCTTGAGAAGATAAACAAAATTGATAAACCATTAGCCAGACTCATCAAGAAAAAATGGGAAAAGACTCAAATCAGTACAATTAGAAATGAAAAAGGAGAAGTAATAACTGACACTGCAGAAATACAAAGGATCATGAGATATTACTACAAGCAACTCTATGCCAATAAAATGGAAGAAATGGACAAATTCTTAGAAAAGCACAACCTGCTGAGACTGAACCAGGAAGAAATAGAAAATATGTGCAGACCAATGACAAGCACTGAAATTGAAACTGTGTTTAAAAATCTTCCAACAAACAAAAGCCCAGGACCAGATGGCTTCACAGGCAAATTCTATCAAACATTTAGAGAAAAGCTAACACCTATCCTTCTCAAACACTCCCAAAGTATAGAACAGGGAGGAACACTCCCAAACTCATTCTACTAGGCCACCATCACCTTGATACCAATACCAGACAAAGATGTCACAAAGAAAGAAAACTACAGAGCAATATCACTGATGAGCAAAGATGCAAAAATCCTCAACAAAATAGTAGCAAACAGAATCCAACAGCACATTAAAAGGATAATATACCATGATCAAGTGGGGTTTATTCCAGAAATGTAAGAATTGTTCAATATACACAAATCTATAAACGTGATACACCATATTAAAAAATTTAAGGAGAAAAACCATATGATAATTTCAATAGATGCAGAGAAAGCTTTTGACAAAATTCAACACCCATTTATGATAAAAACCCTCCAGAAAGTAGGCATAGAGGGAACTTTCCTCAACATAATACAGGCCACAGATGACAAACCCACAGTCAATATCATCCTCAATGGTGAAAAACTGAAACCATTTTCACTAAGGTCAGGAACAAGACAAGGTTGACCACTCTCACCACTATTACTCAACATAGTTTTGGAAGTTTTAGTCACAGCAATCAGAGAAGAAAAAGAAACAAAAGGAATCCAAATCATAAAATAAGAAGTAAAGCTCTCACTGTTTGAAGATGACATGATACTATACATAGAAAATCCTAAAGATGCTACCAGAAAACTATTAGAGTTAATCAATGAATTTGGTAAAGTAGCAGGATACAAAATTAATGCACAGAAATCTCTGGCATTCATATACACTAATGATGAAAAATCTGAAAGGGAAATTAAGAAAACACTCCCATTTACCACTGCAACAAAAAGAATGAAATATCTAGGGATAACCTATCTAAGGAGACAAAAGACCTGTATGCAGAAAATTATAAGACACTGGTGAAAGAAATTAAAGATGATACAAATAGATGGAGAGATATACATATTCTTGGATTGGAAGAATCAACATTGTGATAATGACTCTACTACCCAAAGCAATCTATAGATTCAATGCAATCCCTATCAAACTACCAATGGCATTTTTCAGACAACTAGAACAAAAAATTTCACAATTTGTATGGAAACACAAAAGACCCCGAATAGCTAAAGCAATCTTGAGAATGAAAAATGGAGCTGGTGGAATCAGGCTCCCTGACTTCAGACTATACTACAAAGCTACAGTAATCAAGACAGTATGGTACTGGCACAAAAACAGAAAGATAGATCAATGGAACAGGATAGAAAGCCCAGAGATAAACCCACACACATATGGTCATGTTATCTTTGCTAAAGGAGGCAAGAATATACAGTGGAGAAAAGACAGCCTCTTCAATAAGTGGTGCTGGGAAAACCGGACAGGTACATGTAAAAGTATGAGATTAGATCACTCCCTAACACCATACACAAAAATAAGCTCAAAGTGGATTAAAGACCTAAATGTAAAGCCAGAAACTATCACACTCTTAGAGGAAAACAATGGCAGAACACTCTATGACCTAAATCACAGCAAGATCCTTTTTGACCCACCTCCTAGAGAAATGGAAGTAAAAACAAAAATAAACAAATGGTACCTAATGAAACTTAAAAGCTTTTGCACAGCAAAGGAAACCATAAACAAGACCAAAAAACCCTCAGAATGGGAGAAAATATTTGCAAATGAAGCAACTGACAAAGGTTTAATCTCCAAAATTTACAAGCAGCTCATGCAGCTCAGTATCAAAAAAACAAACAACCCAATCCAAAAATGGGCAGAAAACCTAAATAGACATTTCTCCAAAGATATACAGATTGTTCAACATCATTAATCATTAGAGAAATTCAAATCAAAACTGCAATGAGATAGCATCTCATACCAGTCAGAATGGCCATCGTCAAAAAATCTAGAAACAATAAATGCTGGAGAGGGTGTGGAGAAAAAGGAAGCCTCTTGCACTGTTGGTGGGAATGTAAATTGATACAGTCACTATGGAGAACAGTATGGAGGTTCCTTAAAAAACTAAAAATAGAACTACCATATGACCCAGTAATCCCACTACTGGGCATATACCCTGAGCAAACCATAATTCAAAAAGAGTCATGTACCAATATGTTCATTGCAGCACTATTTACAATAACCAGGATATGGCAGCAACCTAAGTGTCCATCAACAGATGAATTGATAAAGAAGATGTGTCACATATATACAATGGAATATTACTCAGCCATGACAAGAAACAAAATTGAGTTATTTGTAGTGAGGTGGATGGAACTAGAGTTTGTCATACAGAGTGAAGTAAGTCAGAAAGAGAAAAACAAATACCGTATGCTAACACATATATATGGAATCTAAGAAAAAAAAAAAGGTTATGAAGAACCTAGGGGTAAGACGGGAATAAAGACACAGACCTACTAGAGAATGGACTTGAGTATATGTGGAGGGGGAAGTGTAAGCTGTGACAAAGTGAGCGAGTGGCATGGACATGTATACACTACAAACGTAAAATAGATAGCTAGTGCGAAGCAGCCACATAGCACAGGCAGATCAGCTCGGAGGTTTCTGACCACGTACAGGGGTGGTATAGGAAGGGTTGGAGGGAGGGAGACAGAAGAGGGAAGAGATATGGGAGCATATGTATATGTATAACTGATTCACTTTGTTATAAAGCAGAAGCTGACACACCATTGTAAAGCAATTATACTCCAATAAAGATGTTAAAAAAAAAAGACAGGTAAATAAAAAAAAATAAATTACAAAAAAGATATAATTATTTAAACTGTTTCAAAATTTCCTAGAATAGAAAATATTATCAGAGTATTATTTAGCACATAATTTCAGGCAGCCATACTTTTAAACATGCATTTAGGGTCATCAGGAAGAAGATTTATAGTTAATTAATTGTGTCTGTCAGAAGCATCATTATAGGGAGTAATATACTCAGTTAAAACCTGTTACATGAGGGCTTACAGACTTTCATTGTGGACATATACTTTATATTTCTAGTATTACACCCTTGTTTATGTCTGGAGAGAACTGCAAGTCACTTAGGAAATACTGAAAATTAATTTTAATACAAAAGTTTTACAACTGTTGAGCATGAGTGGCCTCAAACTTAAGTATGTTGACAACATGGGACTAGGAAGAAGCCATGCTGTGAAACTGGGATAACCTCCCGGTACACTCAGTAATATAATTGACACAAGCAGGATTTGCAAATTAGTGAGCATAAGAATGTAGACAGAGAGCTGTGGCTTATGTTATCAATTTTTTTTTTTTTTTTTTTTTTTTTTTTATGCGTTACGCGGGCCTCTCACTGTTGTGGCCTCTCCCGTTGCGGAGGACAGGCTCCGGACGCGCAGGCTCAGCGGCCATGGCTCACGGGCCCAGCCGCTCCGCGGCATGTGGGATCTTCCCGGACCGGGGCACGAACCCGTGTCCCCTGCATCGGCAGGCGGACTCTCAACCACTGCGCCACCAGGGAAGCCCTTATGTTATCAATTTGATGATTGTTTCATTATGGGGCTGTGGGAATCTGTATTTTTGAGGAGAGACCCCCCCCACCCCCGAGCATCTGGCTGAGATATGGAACTAGTTAGCCTAAACAGTAGGAATGGCAAGAGTGAAATGTGTACCAAGGGCCCAGGTTCTGTCGGAGTTCCTGGGAATAGTTCTTGTTCCATCAGGGGGACTTCAAGAATGGGTACAGAGTGGACATTCAACTGTGACGTTGATAAAGCTATAGCTTCAGGGCCCCTCACATGCTTGACTTTCTCTCAAGACTCTGGGAGAACCCTAGCAAGGTGTTCATATTGTCATGTGGTTTTGTAAAACTTAACCAAAGTAAAACATTTTTGCATGTACGACCACTATGTCTTTGTAAAGCCTCTTCCCCTCATCATGCCTCCTTTTATACCCAGTGGCTTAGAGTGGCTATGAGTAATTTTGAAACCCTGCTAAGAGGGAAATAAATTAGGCACACATTTAATTAGGACTTACTTAGTGAGATGATTATTTGGCTTTCAGTCACTTCCATGAACTTGTTATTAGTAGCCAGATATAAGCATGGCTGCTTAGAATACTCTTACCTGCAGGACAATTCACTTGGAGTTCTGACAAAAAGGTAAAGGGCCAGAGACCATATCTGAATATGTCAAATTTCAAAACTTGACAATAATCCTAAAAATTTATTTTATGTTACCAATAGTGAGCTGTGAAGAGGAATGATGAAATGCTTTCAAACTATTAATAATAAAAAAACCCCACATTTCAATCAACCCTCCTAGGGGAAATACTGAATTTTCTATTATAATAGATAATTATAATAGACATTGTAATATCTACATATTACAATAATAGATATTTTAATATCTATTATTGTAATATTTACATATTAAAATGATAGATATTTTATACCCATAGATATTACAATATATAGTTATTGTAATATCTATATATATTATCTAATATCTATATTGTAATATTGTCAATAGTCAAAGAATATAAAGCCAAATAATGTTTAAAACTATAAAATTGTTATCAGGTAGCTAACTAGTACAAAAATTATTTCATTTGGCTAGATTGTGATATTTGTGGTATTTATCACATTTGTAATTTTTTATTTCTTTTTCATGCTAGATATTCAGTCTCATACCTCATGAGATAGGGAGGATGTCTGTCTTTGGGTCTGGCTAGAAAGAAGCTTGACTGATCATTGAAACTTTCAGTGAATTCAGCTTCAAGGAACTGGCAAACACAGGAGCATAGAAAAGGGAGTAAGGCAGTGGCTGGTGGAGCTAGCCAGAAGAAATATGCCTCAGGGAAAATTCCACTTGAGACATTATTCAGACATAATGAGAAGACAATATGTATCCGTCAATTTATTTTATGAGTCTATTTAATGAAGAAGATGTTATTGCTTATAACTTTGTTTTTCTGGTCAATGGGGATCTCAGAACCATAGAAAGTATAACGTTTTAAAGATCACATACTTCAAGAACTTTTTCTTTTAATGAGTAAACTGAGGCCTAAAGTGTTCAAAATATTATTTCTTAGTGGCAGAACATACTAACATTTTCTGTGAATATATACCTTCTGAGAACTGATGTTTTATGAAAACTGTCTGGGAAACTAGTTTATACCAGTGAAAGCACTCCATATTAATCAAGGGATTTAAAACATAGCAAGAAGACACAGTAACTTCTTATTGTTAAATGGATGCAGAGACCTTCCTAAGTCCCTCTCAGCATTATATCACAAGAGAACATGCACTAATATTCTGTGCACATAACATTTATCATGAGCAATTATAGATCTCAAGAAAAGGTGAGCTAAAACCCAAAGAAGCCCTTAAAAAATCACTGCATTAATTTTAAGGACTCAAAATAGTTATTTAACTAGAGATCACATCAGGTATTTTACCTACAGGCTCCGGACGCGCAGGCTCAGCGTCCATGGCGCACGGGCCCAGCCACTCCGCAGCATGTGGGATCTTCCCGGACCGAGGCACGAATGCGTGTCCCCTGCATCGGCAGGCGGACTCTCAACCACTGCACCACAAGGGAAGCCCACCTAACTTTTTTAAAGTCATTCAATATTTCACTTGGGTGGCAGGTACACATAGGCATGAAATCTAGTATTCCAATCTGGTAAATTTCTTTGTATCACTCTAGGTGAGTTAATTCATGAATTAACTCACAGTTGACCAGATGCCACTTTTACAATGACCCAAAATTTGGCGCTTTTTCCCCTCTAGTCATCCTAATAATCAGACTGAGCCATAAAATTGCAGTTTTATTTATTGATTAACTTCTATGTACCAAGTGCAGTCCTACATTTTATATTCACAGTCTCATATAATTTCCACCAGGTATTATTTTTCCAATTTTACAGATGAGAAAACAGTCTCATAAATATTAAATAACTAGGACAAGGTCAAATAGCCAATATCTAACAGGGCCAGAATTTAAGATAAAGCTTTCTCTTTACCAAAAGCTATCTTGTAGAGCAGCAGCAATATGATGACCCCCTCACTGGCCTCAAGGGGAGGTTAAAACAATAGAGGAGCTGAGCTTGAGTCTAGGTTCAGCCTCTCACTAGAATCCAAAATACCTCTTATAGAATCATTGTGACACTGGATGGAAAGAAGGAAAGTAAGCTGAATAAAATTAACATCCTCCTAACAGACAAAAATGACTACATATTGCACCACATTCATGCAGATAACCTGACTCAGACAGTTCTGTAACAGTGACAGCCCAGACAAGAGAACTGGCTGCCTCGTGCAGTTCAGTGACACTGAGGGAAGGGTCCCAAAGCTCAGGCTCCCATCCTGGTTCTCGACTTTTTCCTCAACTTCCTTCTAGATGTTTTCATCTGAAAAGTCCAAAGCAACAGTCTTTAACAGAATTTACTAATTCATCCTTTTATTCCATAAACATTGTTCTTGGACTAGGATGTAAAAACCTGTGTATGCCTCATGCTGGAGCAGGCGCACATTTAAACAAACTACCATAAATGTGAAGTTCATAAAAATATTGAGACCCTTAAAAAAGTGGTCTTTATCATGACTTTTCTGTTTTAGTTAAATAGTTAAATATACATGCATTTCTTGATATATATCTTATATTTCACCGTCAAATCTGACTTTTCCCTCTTGTAGCATATTGCACTGTACAAAAATGGCTGCGATGTCATTGTCTACTGCCCGTGTTCTTTTATAATCTTGTCATGCCCCTAGAGATGAAGTATAATTTCCCTCCTCTTGATATGGGAAGGTTTGGGACTCACTTATAATAACCAGAATGCAACCAAAGGGACACAGGGTTGCACTTTAGCAAGGTTGGAAAAGGTGGCACAGATTCTGTTTTGTTTACTAAGACACTGTGTTGGAGCTCTGAGCCACCATGGAAGCAGTAAACTGTCCTGAAGCTGCCATTCTGTGAGGAAGCCCAAGCTAACCTGTGGCAAATGAACTGCAGGTGGCTTATAGAAGCTATATATAGAAGCTATAAGGAAGCTTAGTTTCTACAACCACAAGGAACTAAACTCTGCCCACAAACCGAATGAGCATGGATATGGGTTCTTCCCCAGGACGGCCTCCAGATGAGAATGCAACCCAGCTAGCTGCTTAACTGCAGCCTGTGATACCTTGAGCAGAGCACCCAGCTAAGCCATGCCCAGACTTCTAACCCACAGAAATTGTGAAATAATAAACATGTGTGGTTTTAAGCCACTAAGTTTTTGGCAATTTGTTACATGGTAAAAGAAAACTAATACGGAAACGAAGAATGAGTTTAGTGTATAAATTTCATGGCATGAAGTCCTGAAGAGGTATATTGGAAGTCTGGATCTAAGCAATACTAACAGGGTTAGAAAGATCAGATATGAGACTTGGAAGATCCATGAAATTAAAAGGAAATCATGGAAAACACTATTCTTCTGACTTGCAGTTGGAGGAGCAGGCCACCCTCTCTCAGGATCTTACTGCAGGCAATCCCTCAAAGGCTCTGTCTTTGGGATTCACTCTCAGCTTCTTGCCTATTCCCTGTCTCAGATTCTCTGTGCTGCATTTGGCCCCAGCTTTATTATTTTCCCCCAACTCCCTCTAACTCCATTTCAACTGCTCCTCTGAGTTCTCCCTGAGTTCTCAGTCACAGGCTTTATTTTTCACTGGCCACAGTCCAGCTGTGTCTTTGTCAAAATTCAGCCTGACTTTAGGAGTCCCTACCCAAGTTCTGCACTCCCAGATGGGAAACCAGTATAGCTAAGGTGTCTGATTTGGTCTTTTTATCTCCTGCTTGATAGAACTACCATTTTCTAAGAGCACACACTGTGTTAACATAAGGAGGAAGAAAATGACAGCACTGATTCAATTTAGCACTAATCTGTGCAGATGTTCTGATGCTTTGCTATGGGGCCAGAGTCATCATCAGGACGGAAAGGGTCCCTCCAGGCCTTGTCCAGGCCTTCTTGTAGGCTAATTTTGCTTCATGTTAAATTGGCCATTCACTTTATGATGGGATCAAATGGCTTCTTTAAAAAGTGAACAGGTGCTATATTACAAGCCAGTGAAATCCATTCCCATGAATTGTGGTAATAGGCAAGCTGCAATGTCATTCCAAAACTAGTAATATAATAAAGCTTTCAGAGAAATCAGGGTTTTCTTGTCTCCCAAAACTAGATGAAGTGGAAATTTGTAAAAGAAATTAGTCTGTACCCTTCCTACTTCCACAAGACTAGAGATTGCCTCTGTGCCTGGGAATAGATTGAACCTTAGGGTCAAAGTAACCAATTAACTTGGGTACATTAGAACCATGTACATCTATTGAAACATATACTTTTTTTTTAAAGTTTGTCTTTATAGATCAGAAAAAATATCCTCGGGCAGAATCCTAAACAGGGCATATTGTCATGGACAACAATGTTTATAAATATTTTGGCAACAGTTACACACATTTTACATCTTCACTTCCTATGATTTTAAATGTCTGCTTCCATCCTTACTTAGCAAAGCATTTCTAGTTCAGCCTCTTCATAAATCTCCCCTGAATTATTTCCAGTCATCTTCATGATCCGAAAAACCTTAGCTGGCTAATAAAAGTCATCCAATTTGCATATTTTAATTTATTTAAATACATACCAGTAAATTAAGATGTATCACGGCTGTGCCAAGCCCTCAGGATACAAAGATGAGTGTACAATGAGCTTACAGCCTGATGGAAAGGAAAGCTAAAAATGCCAGTGTGGTAAATGCCTTTAAGTGCTGGTTCCCATCCCTAAATCCACACTTGAACCACCTGGAGAGATTTAAGTAATACTCTTGCTCTGTTCTTACTCCTAAAGAGTCAGTCTGGAACAAGAGGCAGATAATAGAAGTGTTTAAAAGTTCCCCAGATGACTTGAATGTGTATCTAGTATTGAAATCCACTGTTCTTAAAGGACGCATTTGCCAGGTGCTATAATAGTAATCCACTAACTCTGCCTGTGGGAGGGAAGTCACAAAATGCAGTAGCACTTGAGTTTAAACTTAAAGAATGCAGAAAACCTCTCCAGGTAAGGAATTGCGTCCAGGAGGTTTGGAAGGCTTTTGAAGTAGGATTAGTCCTCTGGGCACAATCCTGTTGAGGCTAACTTTTAACTACATTCCTAATTTATCCAGGTGTGCTCATCTCCAATGCCACCACCCCAGTGCAAATCATTGTCATAATTTCCTTTCATGAATCTACCAGTTTCTTAGCTTTTTCTGCATAAGCACTCTTTCCTCTTCATACATATTCATCCCTCTGCAGAGAAAAAGATTTTCTTACAACACAAATCAGTTGCATTGCACTGATTCAAAACTCTCAGTGGATTCATGTTGCTCCTAAAATCCAAAACATTTAACATAGCAGATTAGATCCTATGTCGTTTAGTCCCAGACTCCCTTCAACCTCACCTTAGGTGTCCTGGTCCACTTTCTCCTTTGTGGACTAAGTTCCTTTCGTGCCAGCTCTACTTCAGCATGCGAACCATGCTTTCTCCTTTCTTACGGTCTTTGCAGAGATGATTACTCTTCCTGGAATGCTATCCCCACACTGCTTTTCAGTCCAACCTGTGACCTAGAAAACTCTGCTTTTGATTAGTTCTCTGCTTAAGTACCCCTTCCACAAGGAATATTTCCCTCCCAACTTAGGAATCCCTGTCATATGTCCCCAAAGCCACATCTTCCTTTGTAAAACCAAACTTCATGGGCATATACATCTCTCCTGCTAGACTATAAGGTTTATGAGAGCAAAGACTGTTTCTTTCCAGTCCGATCCTGTATTACTGACATTCTGCACAGTGTCTGGTACTTGGTAGATTATTGATAAATGAAGGTTGAATAAACCAAATAAATGAATACTACATACACAAAAAATACAATCTTTCCTACTTTCTCTCTCCAACAGTTTTTATTTCCACCCAGCTCAAGATTTGGGCCATGAGATGCATCTTACCTGTCTTTATTGCACCATTTTTCCCTCTCTGCTTTCTCTTTTTCCCTTTCACTCTTTTCTATTTTTCCTCCGAAGTTTAACTTTTTGTATGGGCATCTGCATTTAAACAGAGGAACAAATAAACAAGCATTATTAATAAGTAAAATATTACTTTAATGTACATATATAGATTGCCATGATGAAAAGGGAAGGGGAAGCTGAGTAATATTTTATGAGCAGCTACAATATGCTTAGTATATTCAGTTAATCATTTAATTCTCTTTCATGCATAATAATTTTTCCCATTTTTCAGAGGAAGGAACTGAGATTAGAGAAGTCATTATTTCCCAAAAGTCTCACAACTAATAATAGAACTACCGGCTAATGACCATTGCTCTCTCCACTACTCAAATCAGAATTTGTAACAAGAGGTAGATCATTTCCAATGATTCAAACCTCCTATACGAGAAGCTCTCTAAAGAATCTTAATCTTATATACTTTCTTGCACTGTAGATTTTAGGTGTCTATGTTTCATTCAATTATGCCTATAAGGATAAAAGATTATGCACATTACCAATTCCTGTCTCTTGCCTCATAACTTTTTTAAAATTGCATTCATTCATCCATTCAATAAATGTCTGGTACTGGGAATATAATTCTGAATTGCTTTCAGAAATTAATATTATTAATCATAAAGGCATTTTCTTAATATTCTGAATTTGGTTATACTTCATTTCTTTCTAAGCTTTGGAATTAAATTCCATTATGCAATACCTACAGTACAGTTGGTAATTCTTGTATGTGTATGAAATTAAAAAGGTCCTTCTGGGCTGTGTGGAATGAAGAAGTAAACTTGCAAAGTGTACCCTGACTCTTAAAACATGTAAATTGTGCCAGACCACATCATGATGGACATTGCAGGCAAAGTGCAAACTCTTTTAATACCAGTTCAGTCAAATCCATGTGGTCCAAGATAATATTACAGAATTACAGACAAACTGATCTAATATTAACTCCATGCAGATCCAAAAATTTTAAAGATAAGACCATTAAAAGTTCCAGCAACTTTGTGGTTTGCTGAGATTAAGAAGATTCCTGGTATTTCTCAAATTATGTATAACTTAACATCAAAGCCCCCAGGAACTACTGAGTGGGAGTAATAAACTTCATCTCTACTAAAAAAAAAAAAAAAAAAAATCTCTGCCAAGACCATCCTATGAGTAACTCCAGCTCACCTCTCCCCTCTTTCTTACCCATCCCTGCAAATCATATAAATGGGTTTAATTATTAGTTAGTTCTTAAGATTATTCCCAAGTTGGACTACTTATTATCTCTTACCATGACAAGGTCTTATCTAGAAAGGAAAGGCTGCAAAGACAATATCTATCTCAAAGACAATACCTTTCAAAGACAATATCTAACTGGACAAATTTACCTGACATCACAGTGTTCATCTGTTGCATTCTAGGCCCAAACCTGAGGGAGGTGTCACCTGTGTGAGTCTGCACAAATTGCTCAAGCAAAAATAAAAAATAAAAATAAAAATATTCAAGGTAGCTATTGGCCACATAGCAACTTGATTAAAGAGAAATGGAGAGAAACAGTCAAATCCATAAAAGAACTATATTAGGATTGAAAAAAGCCTGTAAGAAGGCGGCAAAAGGGAATAGAAGGGACTAGACAAGTACAAGATGAGTCAGGGAACCTGGTTCAGGACAGAAACTGAACAATTTGATTGTTTTGAAACTTGATTTTGGACTTCAGCTGTTAGCCATGATAAAGAAACTGCTTCCCAACTCTAAACAAACACCTCTAAAATGGGACCAAATATATGAAGTAAATGTTTTTAAACATTTTAAAGCATGGAGTGCATAATGGCAAACCTGAAAATGAGAAAGAAAAACTTGAGTTCCATTATTCCTGCTTTCTTCCTGGAGCCAATTTCCAGGCTGAAGTGCAAGGAAGGGTAGCTCATATATAGCATAGTGGTCTTACTGAGTTCGATAGAGAGAAATCAGAGATGTGTTCTTCTGGAGAGGCTGGATTTATGGGGCAGAGACCCACAGAGAAGAGAATTGTGCAGAAAATGAGTTCCAGACTCTTCATAGAGTATCTCCTTGGATTTTTAGCTAAACACTAAATACACATGCTTAAGACAGGCCTCAGTGAGGACGGGCAAGAAACAACTACCAGGAAAAGAACACAGCAGAAGCTATTAGATACATAGGAGTTTGTACAGGATAGGGAGACATCTGAGTTCTAAACTAGCAGAGAGAAGAGGCTTCATTGAACAATCCAAGCATTTAGTAAAGATCACAAAAAGCTCCTGTGGGAGAAGAGCTAATCTAGACTTACAGCAAATGCTGCTGTAGACCCATCTTACTGAAGGTTAAAAACAGCTTATCTGTAAATCAATGAACCGAAGCCAACACCCTGTTAATAAAACAACAAAGTCCAAAAATAGAAGTAAGGCAACTTTAAAAAGATGCACTATAATATGGCAAGATAAATATATTTTAAATAAATGATAAAAAAATAGATACCTTTATGTTAAAAAATATACTTCAATTCATACCTCACATCATGTAGAGATAGTAATTCACAATGAATCATAGATCTAAATAAAAACTTAAAATAAAATGTAAATTTTGTATTATATAAAATCATTTAAATTCTAGAATGAATTATAGATTATCTTTCTCACTTAGAGTTTGAGATTTCTTAGCTATAACAACAAAATCATGACCCATAAGAAAAAAACAATTGATAAATAGTGATTAATTAAAGTTAGGAAGTTCTGCTCTTTAAAGACACTGGTGAGGAAAGTCATAGACTGAAAGAAAATATTTGCAAATCACAAATCTGATAAACAATTTGTATCCAGAAATGTAAAGAGGTCTTAAAACTCAATAATTTAAAAAACAAACAATCCGGTAAAAATGGGCAAAAGGTATGAAACTCACTTCAGCAAAGAGTGTAAACAGTTTTCAAATAAGCAAAAGAAAACATGTTCACAATGACTAGTCATTAGGGGAATGCAAATTAAAGCCAAAACTGAGATACACTCTACAATTATCATTCCAATAGCCTAAAATTAAAGAGGCTGATCTTAGCAAGTACCAGTTGGAATGTGGAGCAACCGTAACTCTCATACACCATTGGTTGCCATATCAATTGAACAACCACTTTGAACAACAGTTTGGCAACTTGTAAACTTAAACATATACCTAGCATATTGTAGTCACGTACTGTATGGTCTAGCCATTCCACTTCAGGACATTTATCCAAGAAAAATGAAATCATACAAAGATCTGTACACAGACTTTTACAGCAGTTTTATTTGTAATAACCCAGCACTGGAAACAATCTAAATGTATATCAATAGGTGAAGAGATAAACTAGTCAATAATAAAAAAGAATCAACTACTGCTCATACTTCAGTATGGATGAATAACAAAATAATTATGGTGAGTGAGCAAAGCCAGACAAAAAATAGTGCATCCTGTATGTTTATATAGTTTATAAACTATAGTTTCTATAAAAATATAGAAAATAGAACCTATTTATAGTTACAAAAACAGATCACTGTTTACCTGATAATTGGAAAGGAAGAAGAAATCACAAAGGAACAGCACTTTGGGGACTGATGGATATGTTCATTATCTTGATTTTAGTTTAGTTTACAGATGTATACATACTCAAGATGTATCAAATTGTACACTTTCAATATGTGTGCTCTTTCATATGCTAATTAGACCTCAATATAGCCATTAAACTAGATCACATATAAAATGTTCTCTGATATCAATGGAACTAAATTAGAAATCAATAAAAATTATATATCTAAGAAAACTCTAAATATTTCAAGGTTTAACATCAAATATTTTAAATCCATGGATTAGTGAAGAAATAATGAAAGTAATTCAAACTGAACAACAGTGAATATACAACATATCAAAATCTTTCAGATGCAGTACTTAGAAGGGAATTTGTAGCCTTATGCTTGCTGTAGGTTGAATTGTGCTCCTTAAAATTCATATGTTGAAGTCCTAAGCTACAGTACTCAGAATGTGACCTTATTTAGAAATAAGGTCTCTGCAGATGGAATTAGTTAAGATAAGATCATACTGGAGTAGGGTGGTCCCCTAATCAAATATAACTTGTGTCCTTACAAAAAGTGCAATGTTGGACACAAGCACACACACAGGAAGAAAGCTACAGGGAGACAAAGGCAGAGATTGGAGTGGTGTATGTACAAGAAAAGGAATGCCAAAAGTTGCCAGCAAACCACCAGAAGTTAGGAGAGAGACCTGGAACAGATTCTACCTCATAGCTCTCAGAAAGAACCAATTCTGCCAACATCTTGATTTCAGACTTCTAGACTCCAGAAGTAACTGTGAGACAAAATTTCTGTTGCTTAAACTGCCCAGTTTGAGATACATTTTTATGGCAGTGCTATAAAGCAAATACAGTGCTTTTATTAGAAAAAGAATAATGCTTCAATACCAGTGATCTGAGCTTCTACCTTATGATGCTAGAAAAAGAAGAGCAAATTAAAAAAAAAGTAAGCATACAGAAGGAAAGTAAAGAGAATAGTAATAATTATTAAAATAAAATTAATAAAATACAAATGAATAAACAACTGAGAAAAACCAATGAAATCCAGATTTACAAAACTCTAGTTAGACTGATCAAGAAATAAAGACAGAAATCCCAACAGAGAAATATACCATGCCAGTGGATTACAATAACATTGTTTCAATGTTAATTCTCTCTTTATATGTATGTATTATACATTTTTGCATGAATAATACGTGTATATAAAGTAATTTTTGATATGGAAAATCAAAGGGCCTAGAGCAGCTAAAAGAATCTTAAAAGAGGAGGTCATATACTATCTCATTTCAAGATTTACTATATTGCTACATTAATCAAGAAAATGCAATATGATCATAGGCATAAGCATAGACAATTAGTTCAATTTAACAGAATAAAGAGTTTAATTAAAAAGACTAACATTCATGCAATCCATTTATTTTCAACAAGATATCAAAGCAGTAAAATGGGGAAAGTAAGTTCTTTTGAATAAATTGTGCTGGAATGACTGGCACAACTACATATGAGAAAAAGACGAACCTTAACTCATACCTCACACCATCACAGAAAAATCAATGTGAGATAGAGCAAAGACCTAAATATAAAACTTTACATTGTAAAGCTTATATTTTTCATTGGGGTGGACAAAAATGTTCATAAACAGGACACAAAAAGCTCTAACCAAACCAAAAATGAATGATATCACAATTAAAACATTTTGTTCACATTGCTAAAATTATACAAACTGCAGACTGGGTAAAATATGCAATAAATGTAATTTACAAAGTACTTTAATCAAGAATATATAAACAACTTCTACATAAAAAAGAAAAGCAACCCGAATAAAAAATGGGCATTTCACCAAGGTTTATATACCAGCGACTTGACTAGTAAGCCCATGAAAGTGTGTTCCACATCATTAGTCATCAGTGAAATGCAAATTAAAGCCGTATTGTGATGATATTATCATCTATCCAACTCGAATGGCTAAATTAAAAAAAAAAAAAAGAATAACACCAAGTTACAACAAGTGTGTGGAGTGGCTGAAACTTAGTTTAAAGCTCAAATTAAATTTCCCAGTGCTGTGGCTAATTATTTCATTCTAATAAATTCTGATTGATGGATTATATATAACATACAATCAAATGTGCTATATATTTTATGACTAATTAGGAGATGAAAAACAAATTAAAAACTATTTCCTAAATAGTTTTTCATCTGATTCTTTCAGGTCTCAAGTCTGCAAAAGGACCAGCTTGTGGTTAAACATTCTCATGGGATAGTTTTTATTGTATTGATGAGTGCCAAGGCCAAGATCTGCATGTTTCTTTGCTATCTTCCATTGTGGTGTGTTTTATTTTCCTTTCTCTAAGTTTACCACTTCTGAAGTTGCATACATAGGTTTTTGGAAGCCCACATTTATGCAGCCTCTGACCAGAAAATCCACCTTGAGTGGGCCCAGAGTGCCTCTTGTCACTCTGTTAGGCTATTAAACCACAATTCAGAGTATTCAGGTATTAGTAAATGACCTCAGATGGCTATCATGCTTGATGTTAGCTTACCTCTCCCAGCTAGTGCTTTCACTTTGTGTTTCTTGGATCCTGAGGATTTCTGTAACTCTTTATCCAATTCAGCTAAGCATTTTTCAAAGTTTTAAAAAAATATTCTACCCATAATTTTAACTCTACTCATATTGTTTTGAACTATTTAAGGCAAATGTTGCCAGAAAATAAAAGGCAAGCGTTTTCACCACTGTACTATAAATTTTTGCAGCAAATCATTTTATCTTTGTATATTGCCTATAAATTTTTCACACACAAAAAATTGAAAAGTCAAATCCTCCTATTCCCATTCTGTTCTATCTCATCTAACATTAACTGCCAAATACAGGAAAGCATGCATAAAAAAAGAAATACTTGATATGAAGTAGAAAAACTCTGTTGGCAAAATTATACACTACCTCAGGAGAAAATAATGAATAGATGATAGTGGGTGTTAAAGGTAAAAGTATGTATTATAAACAAAATATATCATATAGAGGAAAATTCACATACAATCATTCTCCAAAAGAGAAATATTAAACACAAGTAGATTATTATCAATGTAAACCTGAAAAGCCATGTCAAGTCCTTTATATTAAATAGCCCCAAAGAGCTTTCACAGATATTTGTTATTCATCAATCTATTCAACTTCATTGATCATTTTCTAAGTATTAAGAACTGTCCTTATGTTCTATGTGTACTTCTTGGTGTTTACTGTGTAGCAAGGAAGACAGATATGTAAATTAATAATTATTGTGCATTGGTGTATTATGGTGGTATACAAAAGGTGTAGAGAGAAGTACCTTCTAATATTACCTGGATGAGAAATTACTTGCTAGAGAGGTCATGTTTCAGTAGGTGTTTAATGAATTAATGATTAAGAATGAGAACCCAAGCAGTGGTGTTTGAAGAATTTTTGCCTCTTTTGAAACCATTGTAGAAGTATTATTTGGTGAGGTTGATAATTTTCCTATTATGCTTTTTTTTTTGTCCCTCTGATTTCTTTAACAGAATCTTTTAAAAAAATTCTTCTTAGACAATTCAAGAAACAAAAACTTAATCTTATAGATTAGGAGAAGAATGTATATTTAAAAAAGACATTTGTTGGGGAGTTTCTTTCACCAATATGGGAACATTCATGTTGAAAATACTCCATGAATATTGAATTGCTTGCCATTTCACACTACAGATGAACATTTTCCAAATTCTATAATCCTTCTCTAATTTCTCACAATCAATATAAACTCCCACTTACCCTCTGTCTCCATTCTCTGTTCCTGATTTTTATCTTAAAGAATAGTTTGCTGACTTCCATTAAAATGTATGGAGTCATAGAATGATCCTGGAAGAGATCATCTGGTCCAGCAGAAACCAAGCAGAGATGATGACTACGAAGATCAGGATTGAAATAGGTATGTGATCTTCCCCACATTTGCTTACACTTGTGTTCCTTGCACGGACCCGTTTTCTTAGTTTAAAGCTCAAATTAAATTTCCCAGTGCTGTGGCTAATTATTTCATTCTAATAAATTCTGATTGATGGATTATATATAATATACAATCACATGTGCTATATATCTTATAACTAATTAGGAGATGAAAGACAAATTAAAAACTATTTCCTAAATGCAATTTTCCTATTGAAGAAAGTATCTGTAAAAGTAGATTATATAGATGGAAAAAATTAATAAAATTCATCTTCAGTATCAAAATATATATGAACTTTTAATCTAGTCTATATTCTTTATTTTCTTAGATAAAAGCTTAAGACCCCAAAAGGAAAAATTAATGGCTCAAAATCATACAAGAAGCTACTGGAAGAGCCAGACTTGGATCCTAAGTCTCTTGGTCTCATGGTGTTTAAGGTATACATATGTTTTTTCTGTAAACATTATTGTCTTGATTTGTCAATCATCTTAACAAATTTCAAAACATGTTACTAGATTTTAATCTATTAAAAATATAAAGAAAGAAAGAAGTGAAAGAAATAGAGAAATGATATACTGTGAGGAGAGGGAGGGCTTCCATATCCCTGAAACAAATAGTCATACCACCTGATTTGCATACAGCTTCAAACTTTCTAGAGGTCTGTCAAATCTAATCTCCCATTTCATCTGTCAACAACCCTATAATTTATTATAACTTTTATTTTATGAATGTATAAGTTGAATTAGAATTTTCCAGAGTATCAGCTGCCATTTTGCCATCACATGGAAGCAGTATGGCATTGGAAGTGTGGGGGGTGGGATTTGGATGAGGAAACTCTGAGCTTGCCGCTGGCTCTGTGTGCACTAACTCTGTCAACTAAAGCAATGAGTTAATTCTTCTGAATTTTCTTTTTTCATCTGTTAAAAGCAGAAATATTGACCCCAATAATCTCACAGGGTTGTGATAAAGATCAAAGAAGTTATTCCATGTAAAGAAATGTGTAAACAAAAAACTTTCTTCTAATATTCATTAAAATTATTTTGACACTCTTAGTCAACATTTTCATGAACAGTTGAAGATTATATATATATATATATATATATATATATATTATGCCTAATATAAAAAATAAAATTAATGTTGTCTATTCTGAAAAAAATGCTTCAGTAAGGAAATAAATAAAATAGCTGAACAACAAGAAAGCAAATCATTGTGTTTAGTCCACTTCAATCCCTCTGTGCTCTGCACATGCAATAAGAAAAATTCCCCCATTAAGGGAGAAGATGACTAAGTAATCCCTAGCTCACCTTTGGCACCTGCATTTCTTTCACATTGTTCCTCAGACTTGCCTGGGAATAAGAATACAGATTCTTTTTTCAGTAGATCTGAGGTAGAGCTATATTTTATTAAGATTTTCTGTTGATATTTATAATCTGGAAAGTTTAGGAACACTGCCTGAGTTGACAAGCAAAGTCAAGATAGTTCCTTTAAGAGTGGAAAGCACAGAGGTGCACAAATACTCCCTGAGTCAGGCTGCTTCACAGACCGGAGTTTAAGATGTGAGATTCAAATTCACAGTCATCCTCTCACTGCTTTATCATTAGCAGTTCTCCAAGTTCTTGGTGTCCTAATAAAGGTAGATCATCATATTTTCGCTTGAAAAATCAAATGGCCAAACACATACAAAGCTCTTAAGCACTGTTTTTGGAAACTGAGAATGTGTAAAAATATATGAGGCAGTTAATGAAAAGAAACGAATGCACATTTAATATAGGTAATTTAAATAAATGAAGAACCAGAAAATTCCTCAGTCAGGGTGGACCTCTCTTTTGCTGAATGATATAACAGAATCACCCCCCTCCTTGGATGGACTGGCAAGTGAAGTGGATTCCCCACACCCAGGGAATTGTGATTGCCTAAGGCTGTGCCCTGACAAAGGCTGGGTAAAGCAATATTTCCCTTAGATGCTTGATCTTGAGATAGTGTCTGCTGAGAGGCAAAACTAGGAGATGTGAGTCTGCAGCTCTGAAAATGAATGTCTCATGAAAAAGTGAAGGATAAGAAATTGAAAGAGAGTATCTCAGTGTTTTCCACATCCTCTTCTCAATCACCTCCCAGGCGCAAATACAGCCATGATTTTTCTATAGCTTTTTTAAATGAGCAAAAATCAAAGTAAGAAAAAAGCCACTGCCCCTTCCCCCCAGTTGTGTGTCTGTCACATGCAACTAGGAGAAAATTGATTGGCACATTAGGTTGTCAGATACTTTGGATGGTAAATGAGTAACCTCTAAATAATCACTGTCAGTATTATGAACTTTTACAACCAAAGCAAAGATTTTAGGAACAAAAGAGTGTTTTGTTATTTCTTTCACTATTTTTCACTATTGATTTATCATGAATGTCAAGTGCATAAAAAATAAAATGTTTTCTCTGTATTTGAAATGATATAAATGTGAAATGACCTGGATTGAACCTATTGTTCTAAGCGACATTTTAAAACATTGCTCTTTCACGTGTATGATATAGCAAACCCAGGTCAGTATAAGAAAAATTGTTCTGCAGAGGGTATAACCTGAAGAAAATGCCAGATCATTCATTTCTTTGTAATTTTAGGTATGTCTTTACTTTTCAAAATGACTGCAAAAATATTTTCCTTCCATAATCATTCAGCTAACATTTCTCAAGTGATATATTTTGTACAGAATTTGAAATACACCTGAGTGCTGTTTTGAGCAAATAACTTTGGAATCCATATAGGGATTTTTTTGTTGTTGTTTCCATACATGTTCATTGTTTGAAAGATATTTAGGCATTTTCAGATGATCTCTCTGAGTAAAACTTTCTGTTGACTTGAGAGAAGTTTAGTCAACGTAAAACTCTTATGTAAAATTCAATCTCTTAATTATATCTCCAAATGAAAGCATATAAGAAATATGACTATATTTCTTTTGCACTGGTATTCATAAGTATCTATCAGAAAAAAAATGAAATATAAGTTGGTACTTTGTTTTCTGTTCTTTATGATCCATTATGCTACATTTTGAGACATGCCCCAATCTATTTTCTGACACAGCCACCTTTGAATCTCATATTTGTGATTGTTGGCAGAAAAAGGTGCAGAATTTTTCCTCATGATGTATAGGAAGGCCATGATGAATCTCAACTCAAATCAGAAATACTGAATATCTATATGGAAGAGAAAATATGGAAAGAATACACAGGTTGCTTTTATATTCTTCCTGATAAAATACTAAGACAAAAAGCAGATGTATAAAGAAAGGTTCTATCATAAACATATAGCCTTAACCTTAAGCATTTACTTTCCAGGAAGTGCTGCCAGAATATATACAGACATCTGGAGCCAAGGCATTATTATAAGCCATGGGAACAGATTTAGTTGAATGAAAAAATTATTTGTAATACATTCAGTTCCCAAGGGAAATTAAAAGAATGCAGAACATATACCATTAGCAGCTGGAAATTCTTGGTGGTGCATACTTAGAGTTAACAAATGAATTAGTAAAACCTGGAAATTTACTCTTCTCTAGGCTATCTCAAAAAATGAAAATAAAATGAATTTCCTTGCCCACTGTATTCAACACATCTACTGATCTTAATTTAGTCTGGATTTAACATAAACTTGTACAAAATAATAGTACTTAATGTTTACCATACACTTACAGTGTGCTAGGCAGCAATGTCAGGGCTTAACTCATATTAATTTATTTAATCCTCAAAATAATCACATAAAGAAAAATGAGGCAGAAATATTTAAGTACCTTGGGCAATGCCACATAGCTAGTTTGTGGGACAGCCAAGAAAAAAAAACACAAGCAAAATTGGTTCAGAGCTCACACTCTGATTAATATACTTATACCTGCCTGTTAAAAACAAAACAAAACAAGACCAAAAAGATACTACCACTTGTATACATATAACACACAAAGATAATTTGAACTCAAGTAGATGAGACTTCTGCTTCCAGTAACAATGGGCTAGATAATTTGGATTAAACTTTGATTGAGAACAACTAGTATAAGTGGAAAATATTTTTTTAAAATCACCTGTAGGAAAGCATTGAAGAACCATTAAGGTAGCGCATGATTAGTCAGCCAGTATCTAGGGAAAAGAGTCCCAGAGAGAGAAGCCAACTATGGGGATTGCTTTTTCCAGAGAAACTGGCTGAGAGTCTGAGAAACTGACAACCTTGAGGAGCTGGGGGTAAGAATTAGATTCCAGGATTTATCAAGTGTGGGGGATGAACGTAGTGGTGAATAGTGTCAGTTAGGACCCAGACAGGTTGCACCCACAAAATAAGAGTAAAATGGAAGTGAACAGCTTGTGCGAAGAACTTAAGTTTAGCTTTGAATTATTTTAATTACAGAATTGAATCAGGATGATCCTGGAGTGTTGATGGCTCCCAGCACCATTCAGAAAAAAATAGATAGATGATAGATATAGATAAACAGTCAGATGTAGATAAATCCATCCTATACTTCAAGTTAATTTTATAAGTAATTTTCAAAAAAACATTTGGCACAATAAAAATAAATAAGAGTGAAAATCATGAGACAACATGAAAAATAATGAGGTATGTTAAATTAGGGTTCACTTGGAGAAGGAGAACAATTAGGACATGTTATATAATTGTGGGAGGCTGTTAAACTATAAAACTGTTAAACTGTATAAACAGTTTCTGCGAGGCTGTTTTCTTTGTGCCTGATGCTGAAGCTTGAAATTCATAGGTCTGGCAGTTGGGAAGAAAAGATAGATGTAAAGTGGGGAAGAATAAAACAATCTGGAACCCACAAATAGAAAGGAAATCAATAGATTATTTAAAAAACACTATCAATCAATCTGATCAAATTGACATTTATAGACCACTCTGCACATTAGTAGAAGGATGCATACTATTTTCAAGTATACATAAATAAAACATTCAGCCAAATAGACTATATGCTATATGCCATAACCAAGTTTAAATAAATTTTAAAAGATTGAAATCATACAAAGTTCTCTGACCACAATAGAATTGAATTTGAAACTAATACAGAAAGATATCTGGAAAAACTCAAACAGTAGGAGAATAAATATAAACTTAGACCTAATCAGTATGTCAAAGTGGAGTATACAAGGAAAATTTTGAACTGAATAAAAATAAGAACACAATATATCAAAATTTGTGGTTAGAGTATCAAGAAAAAATAAAGTATAAATTATTGATATCAGGGACTTCCCTGGGGGCACAGTGGTTAAGAATCCACCTGCCAACGCAGGGGACACAGGTTCGAGCCCTAGTCTGGGAAGATTCCACATGCCGTGGAGCAGCTAAGCCCGTGCGCCAAAATTACTGAGGCTGCACTCTGGAGCCCGCAAGCCACAACTACTGAGCCCACGTGCCACAACTACTGAAGCCTGTGTGCCTAGGGCCTGTGCTCCGCAACAAGAAAACCCACCACAATGAAGAGTAGCCCTCGCACACCACAACTAGAGAAAAACCCGCGCACAGCAATGAATACCCAATGCAGCCAAAACTAAATAAATAAATAAATAAGTTTATTTTAAAAAAATTATCCATATCAGGAATAAAAGAAGGATCATCACTGCAGATCAAACAGACAGTTAAAGAACAATGAGAGAATGTTATGAACACTCTACACCAACAAACTTGACAACTAAAATGAAATGGAGAAATTTCTTGAATAATAAAATCTACTAAAGCTTACTCAAGAAGAAAAGAATATCTACAATTGATGCAAGAAGAAATAAATACCAACAACTACATGTCAACATGCAAAAAAATGAATTTAGACTCCTACCTCACACATACACAAAAACTAACTCGAAGTGGATCACAGGCCTAAAGGTCAAAGCTGAAACTATAAAATTCTTAAAAGAAAACACAGGATTAAATCTTTGTGACCCACAATTGATAAAAGAGGAGATTGCTAAATTGGACTTTGTCAAATTTAAAAATTTTCATGTCTTAATGGACATCATCAGGAAACTGCAAAGACAATACCACAAACTAAAGAAAATAATTTCAAATCATATAACCAATAAATAATTTGTGTACAAATATATACGAAGTATTCTTACAACTCAACAAGATTTTAAACAACCTTATTCTAAAATAAGCAGAGGAGGACTTCCCTGGTGGCACAGTGTTTGAGAGTCTGCCTGCCGATTCAGGGGACACGGGTTCGTGCCCCGGTCTGGGAAGATCCCACATGCCGCGGAGCGGCTGGGCCCGTGAGCCATGGCCGCTGAGCCTGTGCGTCCAGAGCCTATGCTCCGCAGCGGAAGAGGCCACAACAGTGAGAGGCCCGTGTACTGCAAAAAAAATAAAATAAAATAAATAAAATAAGCAGAGGATTTGAATAGATACTTCTACAAAGATATTTGAGTGACTAATAAACACACAAAAAGTTGCTCAACATCATTAGTCTTTATAGAAATGCAAAGCAAAGCCACAATGAGTTACCACAGCATACCCACTAAGATGGATATAATCAAAAAGACAGTCAGTAACAAGAGTTGGTGAAGATGTGGAGAAATTGAAATCCCCTGTATTGCTGGTGGTAATATAAACAAACACACCACTTTGAAAAACAGTCTGGCAGTCCTTCAAAAGATTAAGCATGAAATTAACAAATGACCCAGCAGTTTTACACTTAGGTATCTGCCCAAGAGGAATGGGAACATGTGTCCACACAAAAATTTGTACATGAATGTCACAGCAGTATTATCCATAATAGCTGAACGGTTGAGGCAACCCAATATCCAGCAGATGAATAAATAAACAAAAGGTGGTATATGATGGAATAGCAGTTTGCATGCTGATACATGCTACAACATAAATGAATTTTAAAAACACTATGCTAAGTGAAAGTAGTCACAAAAGACCACATTTTATGAAATGTCCAATGTAGACAAATCTATATAGAAAGGAAGTAGTTTAGTGGTTTCCTAGGGCTAGAAGGAGAGGGGAGAAATGGGGAGTGACTGCTAAGGGGTTCAAGGTTTCATTGAGACATGATGAAAATGGTCTAAATTTATATAATGGTGATAGTTGTACATTATGTAAACATGCTGAAAACAGGTGAACTCTATGCCATGTAAAGTATATCTCTATGAGAAAAAAAAATCACATATCTGAGAAATTGAAATTAAAATGTTTAACTTAAAACTTCCCACAAAGAAAATGCCAGGCCTTGACTGCTTTAATGGAGACTTATGACCAATATTTAAGGAAGAAATAATACAAATTCTACTTAAGTTCTCACAGAAAATAGATGAGAAATGTGGAAGACAATCTTCCCTTATTTCTTAGTAAAAGATCTCAGCTTCCTGAACAATGGAAATTGACAAATTATAAAAGGACACTACCTCCTTTTGTCCCCCAGAAACATTAGCTCTTCATTTTTAAGGGTATTAAGTGCTTAAAGTATCAGAGGGAAATGAGATGCTGAGCTATTCTTTTATATTCAAAATAGTTCTAAAGTAGGAAACTTTTTATTCATTTTCCAGAGATTTGTTTATGTTATGGAAATTAGGTGTCTCTAGTTCTCACAGGAGGAGCAGGTAAACTGGGCAGTACATGATTTATATAAACTCCCAGATTCAAATTTCCAGAGTTCCTCTCTTGTAATGTAAAATATCCCTTTCTGTGTATCCAGGCCTAATCATCTGCTATAAGCCATAACAGTTTGGTTCTGATCCAGAAACCTCACCTGTGTTTTTAGGACAATATAAATAATTACAGATTTTAAATGCCAAGAAAAACTTTCCAAATCATTTTATGAGGCAAGCATTATCCTGTTACCAAAACCAATCAAGACATTACAAGAAAAGAAAACTATAGATCAATATCCCTCATGAACATGAACCTAAGATCCTTTAAAACAATGTCAGCAAATCAAATCTAAAGATATTTGAAAAGGATAGTGTACCATGAACAAATGTCTATTCCAGTATTGCAAATTTATTTTAGCATTCAAAACTCAATACTTGAGCATATTAGCTGAATAAAGGATAAAACACATGTGATCATCTCAACAGATGAGCATTTGACAAAAATGCTCAAAACCTTTTTATCCATATTTTTTTATGAAAAAACAATTCACACCAAATTAGAAATGGAAAGAAACCTCATCAGTCTCATAAAGAACATCTATGAAAATCCTTCAGCTCACATCACAATGGCGAAAGCTTAACTCTTTCCCACCTAAGAGTGGGAAAAAGTGAACATGTTTGTCAGCTCTCACGACCTCTATTCAGTATTGTTCTGGAGGTCCTAGTCAGTGCAATGGTCAAGAAAAGGAAATAAAAGTCACACATGTTAGAAAGGAGGAAATAAAATTGTCTTTATTTGAAGAAGATATGTCCTCTACATAAAAATTCTAATGAATTTACATAAATAAATAAATAAATAGCTATTAAAATAAGTGCACTTAAGATCACAGAATTCAAGGTCAATATACAAAAATCAATGAAGAGATAAATATGACAAAAGAGGTGCAAAGTTATGCACATTAAAATTACAAAACATGACAGAAATCATTGAAGACAAGTAAATCAAGAGGTATATTATGTTCATGGATCAGAAGACTAAATCTTGTTATAATGTCAATTCTGTATATATTGATCTATAGACTAAACTTAATTCCAGTCGAAATAAATGCTAGATACTTTTTTATGAAAATTGATAAGCTGATTCTAAAATCTATATAAACATCCAAAAAACCTAGAATAGCCAAACAATTTGGGCTAAGGAGAATGAAACTAGAGAAGATACACTAACAAATTTCAAGATTTACTAATCAAGATAGTGTGGTATTGGCATAAGAATAAAAATAGGGACCTATAAGAATATAGATCAATGCAACACAAAACAGACACTCAAAATATAAACACATGTCAATTGAATTTCAATAAATATGTCAATGTAATTCAATGGAAAATGAATAGTTTTTTCAACAAATGGCGCTACACTGACAATATTTACAGAGAGAAAACTGAATCTCAACCCTTGCCTCATGTCAAATACAAAAACTAAATAGAAATGAATTGCAGACCTAATGTAAAAGCTACACCTATGAAACTTCTAGGAGAAACATAGGATAAAATCTTTTGATAAGCAAAAATTTCACCATAAGTGAAAAAAAATGGGTGAAAGACATCTCTAAGAAAATGAAAAGACAAACCCCATTCTGGGAGAAAATATTTGTAATACATATCAATAAGAAAACAAACAGCCCAATTAAAATATTGACACAAGATTTGAATGGATACTTCATAAAGGAAGATAAGATATGACCAATCAACACATGCAAAGATGTTTAACATCATTAGTCATCAGAGAAAATCAATTTAAAGCCACAATGAGATACCATTATATGCTTAATGCTTAGTAAAAAAGAAAAAAAGCAATCCTAAGGGGTAATGGTGATGCATAGCAACTGGAATTCTAATATATTTCTGCTGGGAATGTAAAATTGCACAATCAGTTTGGAAAAATCTTCGGCAGTTTATTACAAAGGTAAATGTAAACTGAATATATAACCCAGCCATTTTATTCTTAGGTAGTACCTAAAACGAATGAGAACTTATGGGTACACAAGGACTTGTTTTTGGCTATTTGTAGAAAGTATTCAAAATAGACAAAATTGGAAAGAACTGAAATGCCCATCAACAAGTGAATTGTAGTATATCCATATAATGGATGCTATGCAGCAATTAAAAAGAATGAATTACTGATACACACAACATCACATATATTCATAGGAAAAGCAGTTCTATTCTATGCTTTAGAAATTGTATTAGTGGTTGTCTGGGTCCATGAATGGATAGTGGGAATTGACTGTAAAGGGACACAGGGGATTTTATGGGGTCATGGAAATGTTCTATATTTTGATTGTGGTTTTAGTTACACTGATTTAATCATTTACCAATACTCGAACTCTCCTCTAAATATGTTTGAATTTTTGTATGTAAATTATGCTTCAATAAAACTTTTTCAAAGTTGAGGCAAATAGCTCAATTGTTATAACAGTTTTAATAACATATATATATATATATAACAATATATATTGATACTACATATGCTATACATAAATATTTTAAATTATATATATATATGTAAAGCTCAACAAACACAGTTCAGTTATAACAAATATATTCCTTTAGATGCACAACCAGTTTAACTGAATAAGCCAGGTTCCAAAGTGCATTTAAGCAAAATGATGCACCAGTCTAAATTAAATATTAAAAGTCACTCATCCATCTACATTCACCATTTGGATACTGAAAAAGAGTCTTGATATCATATTAGCAAATCATGATTTTTTAAAAATTAGGCATGTAATTAGTATAGAGTCAGATTTAAAATAGAACACTATCAGTAAGAATATATTAAATTATCTTGTCTATTTTTGGTCATTTATTTTGCTTACTGCTTATTCTATTCTAGATCTTTTTCTGAATCACTTATTTATTTCCCTATTCCAATGCCATGTAACCTTTTACTCCATCCCAATAGACATTATGAAATATCTTCCTGTGCTTACAATAGTAATGAGATGATCCCCTAGAAACAAAGCTAATAATCAATGTCCTTAGCTAGCATACTTGCTACCAAGATTCAACTGCATTAGGTCAGACTGTTCTGAAGATTAATGCAAATTAGTTTTTTTATTGCCTCAAAATTTAAAACTCTTATGTAATCGAATAGGATCTCATGAAGGTATAATTGTTATTCAACTTCATTGTCTTTCAGATAAATATTTCTTTTAAAATAGCTCCACAAATACCAAAAGCAGCCATTCAGTTCTCACATTTCAATAGCTTATAGAAAAAAGTACTCTACTTTGTTATTTAAAATATGCAGTTTATACAAAATAAAAAGAAAAAGTGAAAAAAATAAAACTGTTTCCTATCTGTCCTTTAACCCTAAACTACTTAAAGTATACAATCTATTCCAGTTACTAAAAATAAATAAATAAAGACACACCTGGAGCTAACTCCAGGGCAATTCACTAGAGCCAATTTCCCATTGGGATCCCTACTTCACTTTTTTTCAGCTTCTCTACTAAGTGAAGGAGACTATTTCTATATAAATAGGGAGCATTTCTTTCTGTATTGTAACTTGTTCAACTGAAGTACACATATTATTAGTATCAATCAGCTCCTCCTTAGAACCTACACTAATTTAAACAAACATTTGGCTGCCAGGTTCTCCTTTAAATTCAGAATAAGAGACTAAAATAGTATGCAATAGTCCTGACCAATCAGTAGCATGGGCTTTGTAAAATCTATCAATATAACTTTTCAATATGTACCTTTTATTTTTTCCATGTTTATGTCAATAAGAACCAGGGGATTCCCTGGCAGTCCAGTGGGTAGGACTCCACGCTTTCACTGCCAAGGGCACAAAGACTCAGGTTCAATCTCTGGTCGGAGGAACTAAGATCTAAGCCATGCCGAGTGGCCAAAAAATAAAAAAGAAAAGAACAAATTTACTGGGTAATGATATTAAATCACATCTAATTTAACTGTGTTGAGTAGTCCTTGGAGATAAACCCAACTTTATTTTAAATTCACTAATTATTGGGAGGGAAGTAAAAGATGAAGAATATATTTAAGTTTACTCTTTTTCTGCCAAGCAAGAGAAAGTGAGGGCATGTTTAGAAGCTATATACAAATACTCAGGGGAACCCTAGAAATACAAAACTAAAAATTGGAGCTATAACCCTTATCTCCAGAGTGTGGTATTATTGTCGAAACTGAGAAATTACTTTTCCTTCATGTGGATCAAAAGAACTATAAAAAAAAGTCTATGTTGTCCCATGTGCATAGTTATACATTGATGTTGATAGGCCAGCATTATATTAGACACAAGATGTCACAATTAATCTCAAAGTTGTGATCTCCTAATATAAACACTGACTTAACTTCTGACCATAATTCCTCACACAATGTATTCACGTTAAACATGACATTTTCTTACATATGTTTCACTGAGATAAAAAGTACAGCTTAATATCTTACAACAAGAGCAAGACAAGGATGCCACCTCACCAAAGGTAGATAATCAATTTTTCACTAAATCAATTCTGCATTATATGATGAGAGAAGAAATTGTTTAAACAAACCAAAGCTCTATAGAGTGAGAAAAGAAATATGTCACTCAGACAGTTTAAATTAATAATTTAACACAATATTGTATAAAGGGCAATAAATGCAGAATTAATACTTTGGATAGTTGCAAAGTTATTTTGTTTAGTGTTTTAAACCATGGAAGGATCACTTCAATCCATCAATTTATTCAGCAAACATTATTCAGCAAAGCATTCCAGATATTTAAGTTATCAGATTGGTTGCTGTGGAAGGTAAAGTTGTGACCCAGTGAACATCTCAGGCCTACTATCCCTCATGCTTCTTTTTGTAGATTCCCAGTGATTTGTATTCTCATGGTTATTTTGGCCTCAAGGACTTGCTTCTACAGTATTTTCACCATCATTAGATTCCACAGCCCATGGGAATCCCTTCTTTTCTCACTAACTTGGGTATAGAATGGAATATCATACAAGGTATTTGCATGTACTAGGCTTTTTGAAAATTTGGCAATATTAAGGAGTTTTATCTCACAGGGAGTCTAACAAATTAAATATTAGACAAATTTGGTCCTAAACATCTCTTGGTAATTCCCTCATGTTGCTCAGCTCATTTTCTGTTACCTCCATGCTCTTCTTTCTTTCCTGTCCTCTCTCATCAGCAGTACTTTCAAATCAATCTCAGAATTATCATTTGCTTCTTATGCAGTGCCCAGCAGATATTTCTTCTCAAACCAGCTCAGGAATTTGGAGTCTAATTTTTCATAAATTGTAGCAAGTACCTTTCTAAACAAAGATTGTTAGTTCCTTAAGAACTTTGGTGACAGGTATAACTTTTTTCTTAAATCACTAAAAAAATGTGGAAGAGATTTGGTGCATTCTATAAAGAAGTTTCCATTTAATTATCATTAAAAAGCTAAAGTCTAAATATATTAATACTGTAGGCTATTTATTCTTTATCCTCTGAGAGAAAAAAATATGTTGTGTGTATTTGATCTTCCTGGGCATTTGACCTGTCAAGATCTTTTGATAAGGGAGAATAATTTGAATCAAGTTTCTACAATGCATTTTCATCTATTCCAAAATTATTATATCAATTTGTGCTAGTAAGACTCATAGGAATCCCACAAAGTTTTAAAGGAATTTGTATCTGCAAGATTTCTGTGGTGGTTTTAACATATGTTCACAAGTCCTTTGACATTCCTCCCTTCAAGAAGTAGAGCCTAACTCCTCCACTTGAGTGTGGACAGAAATTAATGATTCACTCTAACAACCAGAAAAAGGTAGATTTGACTGAGTCTGATTTCAAAGACCAGGCCATAAAAAACACTGAGACTTCCTTATTGTTCTCTTGAATTGCTCTCTCTGGAGAAAGCTAGCTGCCATTTCATGAGTACACTCAAGTAGCCTGTGAAGAGATTTATGTGTCAAGAAAATGAAACTCCCTGCTGTAGGAATTAAGTGATGAACTGAGGAGTCCTGACATTAGTCATGTGAATGACTCATCTTGGAAGCAGATCTTCCAGCCTCAGCCTTTGGATGACCAATGCTTTTGTAGATATCCTGACTACAACCACATGAAAGATTCTGAACCAAAACCACCTAGCTAAGCCACTCTCAAACTCACAACCCATAGAAACTCTGAGATAATAAATATTTGTTGTTTTAAGACACAAATATTTGGAGAAATTTGTTATGCAACAATAGATAACTAAAACAGCCTCCAAACTTCTATAAATAGGAAGCAAACTGAGAAAGTTTCTCAAATGCAAACATCAGTGATTTCTCTTGGAAAAGGGAAAAGAACTCAGAGATCAGAACCAAGAACAAAGGAGGTGGGGTGAAGAGATGAGGAGAAAAATGAGGGAACTACTCCCAGAAGCAGAAATAGGTCCTAGTAAAGGACTATTCCATGCCCCTAAGGTCAGGAGAACCTAATAACATACATGCTGGATTTTTAAATTACTGTTGAAGAGGGACTGTTATGTTCATTCTCCACTGCTTGAATAGAAACATTTACTGTAGTTAGTCTGTGCCTGCTACACATCTCCCTTGGGGTTATGGAAGGCAGATTAGTTTTCTTTAGTTCATATGAATCATACAAGCCTCACCCACAACTGGAGATATTGACATAATGAGATCCCAGACTTTAAGCCTGAGTCTACAATGGGATGAAAATCTTGGGAAGAGTAAATAGATTTTGCACATAAGAGGGATGCAAATAATTGTTGCTGGAGTGTGTACTGTGGTAAATGAAAATTGGTTCCATATCTTTGTCTTTTCTTCCATCAGGAGATGGAATCTAAGTTTTCTCATACATTGACAATTTGGTAGTTTTGTATTTCTTTATTGACTTAGTCCAGTTTTACTTATTACCATAATTAGGTAATTTATTTAAATATTATGTAAACCTGTGTTATTCAAAGTGTGGTCTGCAGACTGTACTGCATTGCCATCTGAGGTTTATTGGCTGACAGTGAGGTAAGTACAGAAATTGAGAGTGAGTATCTGGAATCTCTTATAGCAAGTTTAAATATGCCAAACATATAAACAGGATTAGCAGGTATGGTTTGGCAATTACATTTTGTTGGAAAATATGTTCTGATGGCTTAGAAGTAGTGACAGGAACTCATTTGAAGTAGCTACCAAGATTAAGGAGTCTGTGCCAGAAAGTAAATCAACATACTTCTTCCTTCATGAAGAAAGTCTCACAATGAAAAAATGTGATGTAAACCAAACTGTGTGATTATTGGCATGGTAAAAAATTGTGACTTATATAAAGGCTAATGTGTTAAAGTTGAAGATATTTTTAATCAAGCAATAATAAGGAGGTTGATTATAAACTCTCTCATTGCTTGTTGAAATACAATGATTACTGAGGAGAAAATTTCTTTTGGTAATATCTGAACTACAAAATAAATTCTTAGTGTTTTATGGAATTTTTAAAAATCAGTTTGATTCCAACTGGTTAAAGACATCATCATCTGTCTGATATTTTTGGTCTTTTTAATAATAGAAACACTCCATGTAAAGAAAGAATGGAACATGTTTCTCAATGGAAGATAAGAGCAGAATAAATGGCAAAAAAAAAAAAAAAATTAGAATGGAATTTCTAGAGATGTTATGACGTGTCCCATTATATAACAACACATTAATGGAATAGGTGATGACTTCAATATTGCACATCTATGAAAATTTATCACCAAGCACCATAAGAATTTGTTAAAACATTTAAAATTTTATTTTTCTTCAAAAGAAGATTCATTCATAAGAAAGTCATGGATTTGGAATCTATTTCTTTCACCAAAAGATTATTTAACTATCACTTCACAGGACACATTGTTGAAACTAACTACTGCTGAAAGATTAAAGATTAATTTTTGAAAATGCAGCACCCCACACATAATTTGGATAAAAGTTTAAAAGAATATTCTGAGCTTACCAAAATTACTTTTTCTATCACCATTGTGTTTAAAAACAAAACAAGGAGACTTTTGTGGATATGAATTATCCTCTGTGAATAGCATTAAATCAATCAAAACTATATTTAAACAATAATCAAACATTTATTACACTAAAATTTTAAATGCTGATGTGTAGGGTGTGCATTCAAATGGTGCATCTGGCACTTAACATACATTATTGTTTCCTTCACAATTTTTGTTTAATTATAATTGCAGAATGACCAAGAGTTATAAATATGATAGTTCTTCTACATATTAATTGCCTAAAGACAGACTTTCATTGGACACGATACAGATTTTGTAATTATTTTCCTTTTGTTTGGTTTATATGTATTGGACTATAATTTCATGTCTGTTGAATTTAGTAATAGAAATTAGCATTTAGGGGCTACCCTGGTGGCGCAGTGGTTGAGAGTCTGCCTGTCGATGCAGGGGAAGCGGGTTCGTGCCCCGCTCCGGGAGGATCCCACATGCCGCGGAGTGGCTGGGCCCGTGAACCATGGCCACTGAGCCTGCGCGTCCAGAGCCTGTGCTCTGCAGCGGGAGAGGCCACAACAGTGAGAGGCCCGTGTAGTGAAAAAAATATATATATATATAACATTTATATTTTATACGAGTATACATTTTATTTTATTTTTGTAGCAATTCATTTTTATTGTATGTAACAAAAGCATCAGTCTGAGAAGAATTGAGGGGGGAAAAGGTCATTTACCACAGATCTTTTGAGAATCACCATTGTAATCTATTGAAATGTATATACAGAGGGAGTTTTTAATCCCATAAAAATTAAGTTGAATGCTTTAGAAAAACTAAAAAACACGAGTTGCTTAAAAATGACTGTAAAATTAAGTGTGGGCAAGAAAATGAAAGAATAAAAATTAACATTTGAAATATCAAATTCTGCCTCCATATTGCTTCACAATGTTTCCCTTTTACTTTAAAAATTATGAAACTGAAAATTATGGATTAGGTATAGATTTTGTCAGAGAGTCTGCACAGAACTCCAAGCAATTCAAACACAATGAAAAATATTTTTTCCTCCAAAGTTGGATTCAGTGATATACATTTGTATATTTTAGGTTAAAATTAGTTTTTAAGATATAAGCAACAACTGAAAAAGTAGATAAATTGGACAATATCAAAATTTTGAATTTCTGTGCATCAAAGAATCAACAAAGTGAAAAGGTAAGCCACAGAATGGGAGAAAATATTTATAAATCATATAAGGGATTAATTTTCAGAATATACAAAGAACTTATACAACTCAGTAGCAAAATAATAAAAAACACGATTTTTAAAAGGGCAAAGGAGTTAAATAGACATATCTCCAAAAAACACATACAAATGGTCAAAAAACACATAAAAAGATAGTGAATATCACCAGACATTAATAAAGTACAAATCAAAACAGCAATATCAGTTTATATCCATTAGGATGACTATGATTAAGAAGAAAAAATAAAAAGGAAAGTAAGTGTTGGCAAGGATGTAGAAAAATTGGAACTGTTGTTCATTACTGGTAAAAATGTAAAAAAACGTGTAGCTTTTTAGGGGCTTCCCTGGTGGCGCAGTGGTTGAGAGTCCGCCTGCCGATGCAGGGGACATGGGTTTGTACCCCGATCTGGGAGGATCCCACATGCCGCAGAGTGACTAGGCCCGTGTGCCATGGCCACTGAGCCTGCGCGTCCGGAACCTGTGCTCCGCAACGGGAGAGGCCACAACAGTGAGAGGCCCACGTACCGCAAAAAAGAAAAAAAAAAGTGCAGCTTTTTAAAGGTTAGTAGTTCCTCAAAAAGTTAAACATAGCATTACCATGCAATCCAGCAATTCCATTTGTATATATATACCCAAAACAATTGAAAGCAGGTCTCAAACAGATACTTGCACACCCATAGTAGCATTATTCACAGTAGCTAAAAGGTAGAAATGACCCAAATCTCAATCAATAGATAAATGGATAAACAAAATGGATTATTCAGCTTTAAAAAGGATAAAATTCCAATACATGCTACAACATGGATGAACTTTGAAAACATGATGCTAACTGTATTGTTTAATGAGTACAGAGTTTCTATTTAGGATAATGCAAAATTTCTGGAAATAGATAGTGGTAATGCTTGTAAATGTACTTATTGCCACTGCAGTGTACATTTTAAAATGGTAAAGTTTATATTATGTATATTTTGCCACAATAAAAATAAACTAAAAAATAGTTTTTAAGAAATCATGTACAATATTTATAATCTCTTATTTTAAAGAGCACTTTTAAATAATAGACCTACTAAGGATCCCAGTTAAGTCAGATAAAAAGACTCTTTTTGAATGCCACTATTGAAAACTACTGTGTCCAGAAGCCAAGGAAATGAGTAAGAATTCAGAGGAAATTCTGTTCAAGGACAAAATAATGTAGTTTTAGCCAGAAAGTCCCCCAAGCTATAGGCCAAAACATATTACAGAAAAGTAATACACCACAAATTAGGTTAATAAATAAATATCATTATATTTTCATATCTTTTTTGATGGATCTAATCCACTTTGTTGTCCATGTAATATAGTATAATATAATATAATTAGACCCTCCAACTTGTTTTTATTTAATTAGTTCTCCCTGTATTCTTATAAAACATCTTTTTACCTACTAACTAACCTCAAACAGATTTTTTTTTAATCATTACTAGAGTGTAATTGCTTTACAATGGTGTGTTAGTTTCTGCTTTATAACAAAATGAATCAGTTATACATATACATATGTTCCCATATCTCTTCCCTCTTGTGTCTCCCTCCCTCCCATCCTCCCTATCCCACCCCTCTAGGTGGTCACAAAGCACCGAGCTGATCTCCCTGTGCTAAGTTTTTGGAGAGAGATGTTTTCACTGGCGATGTTGTTTACTACCAGTCATCCCTTCCTTATTGACAGAACTCTGATTTTGTTTGGAATAGCAGTATGATCATCTGAAATTTGGCATTCCTAGCCTCTCTTGCATTGAGGGGTGGCCATGTGACACAATCTAGCCAGTGAGTTAGGTGGTGAGGATTTCTGTGAAAGCAGTTTTCCTGATACCAGAACTTTCTTTCCTTCTTGTGATTTCTTTACTTTTCTTCTTAAATAAATGGCAGAAAGAAGATTGGAAGTAGCTGCTCCATTTTGCTGCCATCAGGTGATCATGAACAGTAATTCACACTAAAAATAGTAGAAAAAAAAACAAGGGGCCTAAAATATGTATGATATTGTAGCACCAATACAGAGCCATAGATTTTGTAGCTCTAGACTTCTTGTTATGAGAGAAAATTTTCCATTTTATTAAGTCCCATTGTCTGATCTCCATAACATGCAGCTGAACCCAAACCTAAAACAGTTCTGGATCCTTTAAATTTCATTTTTAAATTCTACTAGAGTTGTGTAGCTTTGGAAAAGTTCTACTGTAGATCAAGAAAAAGAATTGTAAAATAAAGCCTCTGGAAAAAGCCCAAAATTTAGAAAAGACTCTTGAGGCTGTAAAAATAAGATAATTAAGATTCAAGGGGATCAAGGGGATGGAGGAGTAAGATGTGGATCTCACCTACAACCACAAATAGATTATAAAAACATCTATATGTGGAAAGATTCTCACAGAACATCTACTGAATGCTGGCAGAAGACCTCAGACTTCCAAAAAGGCAAGAAAATCTCCACTTAACTGGGTAGGACACAAGAAAGAAGAAAGAGAGAGAGGAAGGAATTGGCAGAGGGGAACCTGCACCTCTGGGAGGGAGCTGTGAAAGAGGAAATGTTTCTGCATATGGGGAAGTCCCCTCACTGGTGGGGAGATCAGCTGGGACATGGAGGAGCTTCAGAGCCTCAGAAGAGAGCTCAGCAACCTGTTTGAGGAGGGCAAAGCAGAGAGACACCTGCACAGACAGTCAGTGCTGTCACCTGGCACTCCCCAGCCTGACATGCTAGTCTACTGGGGTGGATGGGGGCTGAGTGCTGAGGCTCAGGCCTTTGGCTTTGGAGGTCAGACCCAAGGAGAGGACTGGGGTTGGCTCTGTGGAGGAGGCTAAGTTGTGGTTCACCACAACCATGGGAGTATGGGGTAGTATGAGAAGAAACCTGGGCATGGCAGAGAGGCAAGTCCCGATTGTTGGGGGGTGCAGTGAGGGTGGAATGGCCATAGGAGCTTCGTTCTCCATGTGCATGCTCTCAGGGGGCAGGGCAGCACATATACAAGCTCCAGGAGTAGACACAAGCTGCAGCTGCCATCTTGGACTCTAGAGGCAGGCATGGAGCACCACTGCTGCCACCAAGGGTCCCACTACTGGGTGCCTAAAGCTGTCCCATCTTCCTGGGAACATGCACAGGCCACACACCTGCACACACCCTATGAAGGGGATAATATAGGATAAGGGTCAGCACATGCTGAGGAAAGAGATGACAATCATCCAAACCAAAAACAGCCCTCATGCCAAAAAAACATTAAACCCATGCAAGCTATGCAGGGACACTCCCACATATAAATAGCCTTCCAAGACTACAGTAGATAGTTGTTTCTCTTAAACCACAGTGTAAGAGAAATATAAGCAAAATGAAGAGGCAGAGGAATGACTCCCAGCTAAAAGACCAAGAGAATTCCCCTGAAGGAACAAACAATGAAGCAGACCTCTTTAATCTAATAGACACCGAATTCAAAAAGGAGGTAATGAAAATAGTGAAGGAACTAAGAAAGGCTATCAACAGAAGGCAACTTACTGTAAAAAGGAACTAGAAACTATAAGGAGGAGCCAAGAAAAATTAGCAAATTTATTTGCCAAGACAAAAGCTGAGTTAAAGGCAGTGAATAGCAGAATGAATAATGCAGAAGAGAGAATGAGCGATCTGGAAAATATAATAATGGCAACAATTACTCAATCAAAATAGCAGACAGAAAACCAAATAAAAAAAAAAAAGAAAGCAATATAAGAGACCTATGGGATAATATAATGTGTGCCATCTATGCATAACAGGGATTCCAGAAGGATAAGAAAGAGGAAAGGGGATTGAAAATGTTTGAAGAAATTATGGCTGAAAACTTCCAAAACCTAGAGAAGAAAACAGATATCCAGATAAAGGAAGCATAGAGGGTCCCAAACATTATGGACCCAAACAGACCTACATCAAGACATTATACTAAAAATGGCAAAATTTAAAGATAAAGAGAGGATTCTAAAGTCAGCAAGGGAAAAACAAAGAGTTAATTACAAGGGAATGCCCATAAGGCTGATTTCTTTACAGAAACGCTGCAGGCCAGAAGGGAGTGGCAAAATATATTCAAAGTCTTGAAAGGGAAAAATCTCCAACTAGAATACCCTACCCAGCAAGATTATCATTTAATAGGAGGAGAAATAAAGAATTTCTCAGACAAGCAAAAACTAAAAGAATACAGCAATACTAACCTTAACCTAAAAGAAATATTGAAAGGTCTTCTCTAAATAGAAAAGAAGCAAGAAAATATAGGAAGAAGGAAATCACAATTAGAAAGTAAATCACTTAAATTAACCAGTATACAGATCAAAAAGAAAAAATAAAACTATTTGTAAAAGCAATGATAAAGACACAGAACAGCAAAAGGATAAACATTAAGATATAAAAATGATATCAAAATCATAAAATGTGGGAAAAGAGGGTAAGAAAATGCAGATTCTTTTTCTTTAATGTGTTTGTACATATATGTCTATCAGTCTAAAGCAAGCAGATATAGTAAGGGGTAAACATACTTAAAAAAAGGGCAACCACAAATCAAAAACATACAATAGATTAACAAAAAAACAGAAAGAAGAGAACACAAGCATAAAGTAAAAAGAAATCATCAAACCACAAAACAACAAAACAAATAAGAAAAAGAAAGGAATTAAGAAACATAGAATCAACTGGAAAACAAGGTTTAAAATGGCAATAAATATTAATACATATGTATCAATAATTACCTTAAATGTCAATGGACTGAATGCTTCAATCAAAAGACATAGAGTGGTAGACTGGATAAAAAACCAAGAGCCTACAACATGCTGCCTACAAGAGACCCACCTTAGGGAAAAGGACACACATATATTGAAAGTGAGGGGACAGAAAAAGATATTTCATACAAAAAGAAATGATAAGAAAGCAGAAGTTGTAATATTCATATCAAACCAAATATACTTTAAAACAAAGGCCATAAAGAAAGATAAAGAAGGACACTATATAATGGTAAGAGGATCAATACAAGAAGAGGATTTTACATTCATCAACATATATGCACCTAATATAGAAACATCCAAATACATAAAACAAATACTAACAGACATAAAGGGAGGAATTGATGGGAATACAATAATAGTAGGAGTCTTTAACACCCCACTCACATCAATGGACAGATCTTCTAGAAAGAAAATCAATAAGGCAACAGATATAATAGAACAGTTAGACTTAACTTATATTTTCAGGGCATTATATCCAAGAAAAACCAGAACACACATTCTTTTCAAGTGCACATGGAACATTCTCTACGATTGACCACATACTAGGGCACAAAACTAACTTCAACAAATTTAAGTGTATAATTATTTCAAGCATCTTCTCTGACCACAATGACATGAAACTAGAAATCAACCATAGGAAAAGAAATGAGGAAAAAAAATTACATGGAGACACTGTTGGTGGGAATGTAAGTTTGTACAGCCTCTATGGAAAACAGTATGGAAGTTCCTTAGAGAACTAAAAATAGAACTACTATATGATCATGCAATCCCACTCCTGGGTATATACCCAGACAAAACTATAATTCAAAAACATACATACACCCGTATGTTCATAGCAGCACTATTCACAATAGTCAAGACATGGAAGCAACCTAAATGTCCAGCTGAAAGGATATAGGACATGTGGTACATATATACAATGGAATACTACTCAGCCATAAAAAAACAATATAATGTCATTTGCAGCAACATGGATGCACCTAGAGATTATCATACTAAGTGAAGTAAGTCAGAAAGAGAAAGTCAAATACCATATGATAGCACTTATATGTGGAATCTAAAATATGGCACAATTGAACCTATCTACAAAACAGAATCACAGACATAGAGAACAGACTTGTGGTTGCCAAAGCAGAGGGGTGGGGAGAAAGGGGGGATGGATTGGGAATTTGGGGTTAGTAGATGCAAACCATTACATTTAGAATGGATATACAACAAGGTCCTACTGTATAGCACAGGGAACTATATCCAATCTTCTGGGATAAACCATAATGGAAAAGAATATTTTAAAAGAGTGTATATATGTGTATAACTGAGTCACTTTGATGTACAGCAAAAATTAGTACAACACTGTAACTCAATTATACTTCAATAAAAATAGATATGGAACATTAAAAATCAAAGACAATAATATTGTAAGGTTCTCATAAAGAAGATGCAGTTGACAATACCAACATAAACAAAATGGAAAAATAGTGATATCCATGGCAGGATGGGGAAGGAAGACAAAACTTTCTGAATTAGAAGAGACACATGTTTATGGCCAAACATGCACATGCAACAGAGGAGCTACCCCCATTGTCCACCTGCTGTCCCTTCAATTCCTCCTTCTGAGTACTTGGTATCTGGTGAGGAGCCTTCCTTCTTGGCTTTCATTCAATTTTTTATCTGGGAAACATCACCCAAATGCTCCCAAGTGAAAGGAAAACTCAACTTGACGTTAGTGAGTGACAGCCTACCTGTCTGATGAGCAATTTCCTTAAAAAGCTGTGTTAAAATAAACACTGGAGTTTTCTGTGGAATACCTCCCAACATTTTCCTCTGGCTGCAGAGTTCAGTCTTCTATTGCTTCCATGAAGAAGGCACATTTATAAGAATGGGAAATATGTACAAAATAAACTTTTGCCCCTTTTTTTGCAGTACGCGGGCTTCTCACTGTCGTGGCCTCTCCCGCTGCGGAGCACAGGCTCCGGACGCGCAGGCCCAGCGGCCACGGCCCACGGGCCCAGCCGCTCCGCGGCACGCGGGATCCTCCCGGACCGGGGCACGAACCCGCGTCCCCTGTATCGGCAGGCGGACTCCCAACCACTGCGCCACCAGGGAAGCCCCTGCCCCTTTTTTAATAGAGTAAATGTCTCATACACACAAACACACACACACACACACACACACACACACACACACCAACTCCTCTGGTCTAGGTTAAGCCCATAAAACAATAGATAATGCTCTCAAGTTTACCCATGCCACTAGTTAGCCTATAGACTTTATTAGAAAGAGAGCCACACCAAACACCTCATAAGACATCATGTTCATCATGTTCAAAATGGTTAGGAAAGAGTTTGGTGTTTTCTTCTAAAATATATGAAGCTTAGTTGATGAAGGGAAAGCTGTATTGTGTAAAACAATGATTCATCTCTTTGTATCCACTGAGATTGCATTTTCAAGCACTTCCAACATACATTTATCAATGAGTTTGCCACCCAGGTCTTAAGAAAAATGAATTGCTGCCAAGAGTCCTCTGAGTAGGGTAACCATGCCGTTACTTGAGTCAGCTTCTTAAAGAATGCTCTCTGTTTTGAAGTTTCCTACAATCGGACACCAGATCATGAGGTGACCCCAAGTATCAGGTAGCTAAGCAATGTAGGGTGCAGCTGACTCTTTTAGACTTACCAAATATTTCACAATCTCAGAATCATTCTCTCTCTCACTCTAAAAATAAAAAGAAGGAAAAGAAAAAGTTGAAAGAGCATGAGAGAAAGAAAGACTGAGAATATTTTACAAACAAGCCAACCATTTTAAAATAAATTTGCCAAAGTGAATGTAACTGTTCTCCTAATTCAGAGAAGCGTTTTGAAGACAAAACTTACTTCCCTCCCCATAGAAGTCTCTATTCTGAATGTCCCACTCTATCCCTCATATAAATGTCTCCATGGATTCTTTTTCATATCAAATATTTATTACCACGTACCTCTCTGTCCCTGAATACACCCAGATCACTCCTATCTTAAAAGCATCTTCCCTTGATGTTACAAACTATGCAAAATTTTGTTCTAGTTCTCCATTATATTTCATTCTCAGAATTCTTGAAAGATCAGGCTCTTTCATGAAGCCTTTAACTCCTCTCTATCCAATAAAAGCTTAATCCCTTGCAATCTGATTTCCACCTCCACAACTGCTAAAACAGCATTATCAAATGTCACCAAATATAACAGCTGGTCTCAAGCCTCAACATAAATCCCTCTCTTCCCTCAACTTCATTAACCCTACAGCCAAACGGCACAGATTTGTCAAAGCATTTGACCAGTAGAATGAGTTCCTAGATCCCTATGAAGTTCAAGAGAAGTTCCCCACACAAGGATAATCTTTTCCAAAGGACTTTAGTCACAGAACAGGCAGTCTTCAAGGAAAGATTTCATTGTGAAAACATACAGACCATGACTAAAAATATTTATATCCATGAGGTAGAGAAAATTGTAAGAAATCCACTTGCCAGACCTCAAATTGTCCATTAGACAGTTTATAATGTCCAAGAGTGGTACAAACAGGCTTCCCAGTGTTCTACTTTGAAGATGCCAGGCAAGTGAGGTCGGCACCTTTTGCAGCCTCATTAATGTTTCCCCACCAATACTGATTCATGAAAACTATCATTCTGTCAGTGGACCAACGGTTTAATGCTTGTACAGTGGTGAGGAGTGGGAATTTTAGACTGTCTTGTAGGACTGGTTTTTTATTTAGTCCAAACCAGAGCTTTCTCTTATCAAAACAATAATTGTTTAATTCCCAATCTTGTTTTTTTTTTTTTTTTTTTTTTCTTTCTTTCTGAGGCCATTTTGGGCTCTCTAGCCAGTTTTTCCTTTGTTATCTTTTAGGGAAATATTCCTTTGGACCATGACAGTGGTTTGGCTGCTGTTGGTCCATTTAAGAACATCATTTCTTGCAGAAATATCAGCAAAGTGATTTCCCCTAGCTTCCAGAGAGTCAAGTTTCAAATGTCCTGGAATTTTAATAATAGCTGAGGCAGCAGGTACAAGTATTCCATTCAATAATTCCTGGACATAGGGGCCATTTTTAATTTCATTTTTCACTGGAAGTCACTCCCACAACATTCCAAAATCATGAGCTACTCTGAAAGCATATGTACTATCAGTATAAATATTGAAGTTTTGTCCTTGGCTAAAGTACAAGCCCATGTAATAGTCTGTTGGCCTGAAGTAGCCATAGGTAAAGATTCTGCCTCAATAACATCAAAAGGAGTTGTAATATCATACTAGTACAATATTTCCCATCATCTACTTTCAAATAAGAACCATCAATGAACCAAGGGAAGGCACTGTTACCCAAAGGAATTTCTTGTAAATTGTTACAAGGAGTCAGGAGGTGGTCCATTAGAGTTAAGCAGTTATGAAGGACTTCAGTGGTGATGTAAGGGAGGAGAGTAACAAATTTAAGATTATTAACAACATAAAAGAATTATGTGAGGAGCAGTTAACAAAAGGAGTTTATAGGAGGTGAAAAAGTGGGCTGAGACGTGTTGAGTGTGATCAGAATTCAGAAGGGTTTCTACCGCATGAGGTACAGAAATGGTTAAAGGTGATCCAACAATGATTTTCTTGGTGACCTTAACCAAAAGAGCAGTGGCCATAATGTCTCTAAGGAAAGGGCAGGGGGGACCCAAATGCAACAGGGCCCAGTTGCTGGCTATAATATCCTATGGGTTGATGGTGGGCCCAGTGTTTTGGGGTGAATATCCCAAGGGCATTCCCTTCTTTGTCATATACAGAAAGGAAAAAGGGAATCTGATAATAAGGATGTCCAAGGGCAAGTGTGTTCATCAAACTCTCCTTTAAGGCCTTAAGGACTATGTCCTCTGTTTCTTCCCATAAGATTGGGTTAGGTTTGTTATTGCTGAGTAAAACTTATAGAAGTTTGGCCATAAGAAAGAAATTTGGAATCCAGGTTTGGCAATAACCAAACAGCCCAAAGAAACCTCATCAGTTGACCCTTAGTTTTGGATTTGGGGAAACTTAGGACACAATGAAGACTATTTGGATGTAGGTGCAGCCCTTGTTTGAATAACTGATGTCCTAATATCAAACCTGGGTTTGCACAAACTGCAATTTGTTTTTGGAAAATTTATGTCCCTTTAAGGCTAAAAGTTTAGCAAGTGGATGCTGTCTTCCTATGAGGAGGCTTGAGAGGGGAAACAAAGAAGCAAATCATCCACATACTGCAAGAAAGTAGAACCTCTAGGGAAGTTTATGTTATCCAGATCAGTCTTCAGGATTTATGAGAAATAAGGACTCTCAGTAAAACCCTGAGGTAATTCTGTCCAGTTGAATTGTTTTTCTTCCCAAGTGAGGCAAAAATGTATTGACTAGCTTCACCAACTAGAATACTGATGAATGCACTGCATAAATCAATTGCAATAAAGAATTTAATTCCTATTAGTAACAAATGAGGGTTAGGAACAACATGGTGTCCACGGGCAACAATGTTGTTTATTGCTTGGTGGTCCTGAACAAACCTCCACCCTTGGCCCTTATATTTACTCACTAGCAAGTGTTACAGGGCTAGTAAAAGAGATTACGGGGTCTTGAGGCTTATAATCTATTATGGGCTTTATGCTTTGAGGGGCTTCATTATTTATAAGGTATTGATTAATAGTAGGAAAAGATTTTCATTGGTCTATCTGAATATTAATGGGGAGTGCACTGTGAATTTTACCAAGGAAAGTGATATCTGATTCAATAGGGACAAATTATCAGGGTTTCCAAAATCTGCTCTAGTACCATCAGAGATGGAGCAAATGAAAGATGTCAACGGTCATTTAAATCAACTGGTGGTTTACTACCATGACTACTGTCAATTTCTAGAATTATTCCTCCCTTTTGAGAGAAATACATTCTGTCAATATACTTCTCTAAGAAATTTTGTCCTAAGAACTGGCTAGCGGTGAAGGAACTAAGGATAAAATTGTGGGTATCTCTCAATGACCCTGAACAAAAATGAACAGGTTTAGAAATAGGACTCTCTTGAGGTTCATTAGAGAGCTCCACTGTCTGAAATGTTTTAGCACTCCAAGGCAGGAACTGTTTTATAATACTGGGGTTAAGTATCAAAAGTGTGGCTCCAGAGTCAAGTAGGACTAGAAGAGATTCATCCCCAATGTAGAGATATGTTTCTCCAAGCCTATTAAGTTTAAGAGGGAACTGTTGGCAGAACCCCCGTAGTTCTCGTAGCTCCACCATTGACAGTTGGGAGGACATTGGAAAGACTGGTTAGAGGGTGAAGGTACCTAAATGTCTTAAATTTGTAAAAATCTCTTTTCCCATATCCTGTGTCTTTGCAATAATAGCAGGAACTATGAGGGTTTGGGGTTTGTTTAGGAATTTTCATTCTCTGGAGTTGAAGATTAAGAATTTTGGTGGTCTTCCTTAGAGGTAACTCACCTAGCATGCAAGAGAGATGATTTGCCAGAATAACTGAAGCTGGTGTGAACATAGTTTCTCATTCCATCCTGGTCCTCTTCACTAAAAGGGAAAGATCCTGGTTTGGCCCATTAATAAATATAGCGTTAAAAGCTACTTGGGTGAAATAAACATTTGCAGACCAGAATTTTCTTTAAAAATAATCTGAAGTCTATTGTAGTAATCATGAACAGGTTTGTCAGATTTTTGTGTGCAAGCCTGAATTTTGTTCCAATCATCAGGCTTTGGAGAATCCCTAGAAATTCCTTGATGAAGTCACCTAGCAATTGCCTAAACCTGATTATATAGTAAGTTAGTGGGCTCATCTCCCTCTTTTAATTCTAGACATCTCTCAGGATTTTCTCAATTAGCAGTTTTCTTCTAATTCTGGGCCTGGTCTTCACTGATAAGCATAGGAACTTGCTGATATAAGTCAGAGAAACCAGGTTGCTAAGTTTAAATATTTATATTCAATTCCTCTGCAAATCTATGACGATTTTTGGTTACTTTGGGAAAATCTTTGACTGTGGCTCGCAGTTCAGCTTTAGTCCAGTGAGTACAAGAAATTAAGGGCTTAGCCTCTGAATCCTCAGGAGCCTTTCTTTTAAAGGGACAGTTTCTGACAAGTTCAGAGAAAAAGGGAATGGGGAGAGTTTCAGAGAAAGGCGATAGAAGTCTGGCGATAGAATTAGTACAAGGGATTTGAGGGTATAGTGGAGGTGTAGGAGGTATAGAAGGGAAGGAGAAAAATGACATTGGAGGCAGAGTCTAGTCACAAGGAGCTGAAGGACAGAGATAAGAAGGTGCCAGAGGCAAAGATTGAGACAAAGAAGCCACGGAAGAACAGCCAATTAGGTAGACATTTTATCTTTTTTTTTTTTTCTTTAATTTTGACTTCTTGATTTATTAGATTACTACATGGTAGAAATAACTTTTATTAAAACACCTTTATTGGAGTATAATTGCTTTACAATGGTGTATTAGTTTCTGCTTTATAACAAAGTGAACCAGCTATACATATACATATATCCCCATATCCCCTCCCTCTTGCATCTCCCTCTCACCCTCCCTATCCCACCCCTTTATGTGGTCACAAAGCGCCAAGCTGATCTCCCTGTGTCATGTGGCTGCTTCCTACTAGCCATCTATTTTACATTTGGTAGTGTATATATGTCCATGCCACTCTCTCACTACATCCCAGCATATTCTTTTCCCTCCCCATGTCAAGTCCATTCTCGACATCTGCATCTTTATTCCTGTCCTGCCCCAGGTTCTTCAGAAACTTTTCTTTTTTTTTAGATTCCATACATATGTGCTAGCATACAGTATTTGTTTTTCTCTTTCTGACTTACTTCACTCTGTATGACAGACTCTAGGTCTATCCACCTCACTAATAACTCAATTTCATTTCTTTTTATGGTTGATGAATATTCCATTGTATATATATATATATATATATATATATATATATATATATGCCACATCTTCTTTATCCATTCATCTGTTAATGGACACTTATGTTGCTTCCATGTCCTGGCTATTGTAAATAATACTGCAATGAACATTGTGGTATATGACTCTTTTTGAATTATGGTTTTCTCAGGGTATATGCCCAGTAGTGGGATTCATAGGTCATATAGTAGTTCTACTTTTAGTTTTTTAAGGAACCTCCATACTGTTCTCCATAGTGGCTGTATCAACTTACATTTCCACCAAAAGTGCAAGAGGATTTCCTTTTCTCCACACCCTCTCCAGGATTTATTGTTTGTAGATTTTTTGATGATGGCCATTCTGACTGGTATAAGGTGATACCTCGTTGTAGTTTTGATTTGCATTTCTCTAATGATTAGTGATGTTGAGCATCCTTTCATGTGTTTGTTGGCAATCTGTATATCTTCTTTGGAGAAATGTCTATTTAGGTCTTCTGCCCATTTTTGGATTGTGTTGTTTGTTTTTATGATATTGAGCTGTGTGTGTTGCTTGCATATTTTGGAGATTAACCCTTTGTCTCTCGCTTTGTTTGGAAATATTTTCTCCCATTCTGAGGGTTGTCTTTTCATCTTATTTATTGTCCTTTGCTGTACAAAAGGTTTTAAGTTTTACTAGGTCCAATTTGTTTATTTTTATTTCCATTTGTGTAGGAGGTGGGTTAGAAAGGATCTTGCTGTGATGTATGTAATAGAGTGTTCTGCCTATGTTTTCCTCTAAGAGCTTTATATTGTCTAGCCTTACATTTAGGTCTTTAGTCAATTTTGAGTTTATTTTGTGTATGGTGTTAGGGAGTGTTCTAATTTCATTCTTTTACATGTAACTGTCCAGTTTTCCCAGCACCACTTAGTGAAGAGGCTGTCTTTTCTCCATTGTATATTCTTGCCTCCTTTATTAAAGATAAGATGACCATTTGTGTGTGGGTTTATCTCTGGGCTTTCTATCCTGTTCCGCTGATCTATATTTCTGTTTTTGTGCCAGTACCATACTCTCTTGATTACTGTAGGTTTGTAGTATAGTCTGAAGTCAGGGAGCTTGATTCCTCCAGCTCCATTTTTCGTTCTCAAGATTGCTTTGACTATTCGGCGTCTTTTGTGTTTCCATACAAATTATGAAATTTTTTGTTCTAGTACTGTAAAAAAGCCACTGGTAGCTTGATAGGGATTGCATTGAATCTGTACATTGCTTTGGGTAATATAGTCATTTTCACAATATTGATTCCTCCAATCCAAGAACATGGTATATCTCTCCATCTGTATAATCCTTAATTTCTTTCATCAGTGTCTCATAATTTTCTGCATACAGGTCTTTTGTCTCCTTAGGTAGGTTTATTCCTAGGTAATTTATTCTTTTTGTTGCAGTGCTAAATGAGAGTCTTTCCTTAATTTCTCTTTCATATTTTTCATCATTAGTGTATAGGAATGCAAGAGTTTTCTGTGCATTAATTTTGTATCCTGTTACTTTACCAAATTCACTGATTAGCTCTAGTAGTTTTCTGGTAGCATCTTTAGGATTCTCTATGTATAGTATCATGTCATCTGCAAACAGTGACAGTTTTACTTCTTTGTATTCATTTTATTGAGATTTGTATTCCTTTTATTGAGAGAGATAGGTTTTAGCTTTTCTCTAAATGTTTGATAGAATTCACCTGTGGAGCCATCTGTTCCTGGGCTTTTGTTTGTTGGAAGATTTTTCATCACAGTCTCAATTTCAGTGCCTGTGATTGGTCTGTTTATATTTTCTATTTCTTCCTGGCTCAGTCTTGAACGAGGAAGTATTTGTCCATTACTTACAAGTTGTCCATTTCATTGGCATAAAGTTGCTTGAAGTAGTCTCTCATGATCCTTTGTATTCCTGCAGTGTCAGTTGTTACTTCTCCTTTTTCATTTTTAATTCTGATGAATTGAGTGTTCTCCCTTTTTTGTCTTGATGAGTTTGGCTAATGGTTTCTTAATTTTGTTTATCTTCTAAAAGAACCAGCTTTTAGTTGTATTGATCTTTGCTATTGTTTCCTTCATTTCTTTTTCATTTATTTCTGATCTAATCTTTATGATTTCTTTCCTTCTGCTAACTTTGTTTTTTTCTGTTCTTCTTTCTGTAATTGCTTAACGTGTAAGCTTAGGTTGTTTATTTGAGATTTTTCTTGTTTCTTGAGGTGGGATTGTATTGCTATAAACTTCCCTCTTAGAATTGCTTTTGCTGCATCCCATAGGTTTTGGTCATCGTGTTTTCATTGTCATTTGTTTCTAGGTATTTTTTTAATTTCTTCTTTGATTTCTTCAGTGATCTCTTGGTTATTAAGCATTGTTTAGACTCCATGTGTTTGTATTTTTTACAGATCTTTTCCTGTAATTGATATCTAGACTCATAGTGTTCTGGTCGGAAAAGATACTTGATCCAATTTCAATTTTCTTAAATTTACCAAGGCTTGATTTTTTTTTTTTTTTTTATGCGTTACGCGGGCCTCTCACTGTTGTGGCCTCTCCCGTTGCGGAGGACAGGCTCCGGACGCACAGGCTCAGCGGCCATGGCTCACGGGCCCAGCCGCTCCGCGGCATGTGGGATCCTCCCAGACCGGGGCACGAACCCGTGTCCCCTGCATCGGCAGGCGGACTCTCAACCACTGCGCCACCAGGGAAGCCCAAGGCTTGATTTTTGACCCAAGATATGATTTATCCTGGAGGATGTTCCATGAACACTTGAGAAGAAAGTGTATTCTGTTGTTTTGGGATGGAATGTCCTATAAATATCAATTAAGTCCATCTTGTTTAATGTATCATTTATAGCTTGTGTTTCCTTATTTATTTTCATTTTGGATGACCAGCCCATAGTTGAAAGTAGGGTGTTAAAGTCCCCTATTATGATTGTGTTAATGGTGATTTCCCCTTTTATGGCTGTTAGCATTTCCCTTATGTATTGAAGTGCTCCTATGTTGGGTGCATACATATTTACAATTGTTATATCTTCTTCCTGGATTGATCTCTTGATCATTATGTAGTATCCTTCTTTGTCTCTTGTCTCTTTATTCTAAAGTCTATTTTCTCTGATATGAGAATTGCTACTCCAGCTTTCTTTTGATTTCCATTTACCTGGAATATCTTTTTCCATTCCTTCACTTTCAGTCTTTATATGTCCTTAGGTCTGAAGTGGGTCTCTTGTAGACAGCATATATATGGGTCTTGTTTTTGTATCCATTCAGCCAGTCTATGTCTTTTGGTTGGATCATTTAATCCATTTACATTTAAGGTTATTATCGTTATGTATGTTCCTATTACAATTTTCTTGATTGTTTTGGGTTTGTTTTTGTAGGTCTTTTCCTTCTCTTGTGTTTCTTGCCTAGAGAAGTTCCTTTAGCATTTGTTGTAAAGTTCATTTTGTGGTGCTGAATTCTCTTAGCTTTTGTTTGTCTGTAAAGGTTTTAATTTGTCCATCGGATCTGAATGAAATCCTTGCTGGGTAGAGTAATATTGGTTATAGGTTTTTCCCTTTCGTCTCTTTAAATATGTCCTGCCACTCCCTTCTGGCTTGCAGAGCTTCTGCAGAAAGATCAGCTGTTAACCTTATGGGGATTTTATCCTTTTTTAATCATTTATTTGTCTCAGTTAATTTTAAAATTTTATTTAGCAGAGAGGCAGTATTAGATTCCTGATAATGCTGGGAAGCCTCAAAATACCAATCAAAACAAGCATTCCACTTGGTTCTGGAAATTGTTGAGCTATTATAGTCCAATTTGGTTTTAAGAAAATGAAGTTTGATAATTTCAAAAGTTCCCCGTAATGATCATTGATAATCTAAATTGCCTTTGGTCTGGTTGGTCCATTTAGTTGGAAATGCACATGAGGAAGAACTGAGGTTTTTAAAGATAAAATCAGCCAGAATCTCTGTAGGGTTAGAAGATCCTCAGAATGCTAAAATAACTGGAATTCCATTTCCTAGAGGTTTTTCTTCTACAGTAAAAAACAATTTTAAGACAGCTTAATCAGCTTATGGCTCAAAAAGCTCAATTCAAACAGCTTGCAAGCCAATCCCAACCTCTCCTAAGAAGACAGCTTGGTTCCAGAGGAGCCAGGCTGAAGACAATCTCCAGAGGGTAGCCCTTCCAAAGGAATAGGTTGATGGCTGAAAAACCCAACACCATTTCAGAAAAAACAACCCCTCTTCCAAAGGGAATGGGTCAAAGACTAGCCAGTTTCAGTGAAACAGTCTGATCTCAAAATCGGATCAAAATGCCGGCTGAATACTCAAAAAACAAAACCTTAACTAGAAAGATGAAGCCTTTAAATAGGTCCCAAATAAAGTCTGGAGAGCTTCAAATGTAAAGAGGGTATGATTTGGATTCAGGAGAAAGACATTCCTTCAAACTCCAGGGTTGGTGATAAAAGCAGTGAGCGAAATGGGCTCAGCTTTGGGTAACACACCTGTTTGCTCACCAGCCTTGGAGCCATCCTGGATCTTCTCTGATCCCATATGGGCCACTGAAATGTTAACCTGAAATAAATAGGCTGCCAGATATTTCTCCAGTGAAGATGAACTTATTCAGGATCAGCAGAGAATTGCAATTTGAGGTCTACAACCACAGAGAGCTACATTCAAGTCCCTGCACTGCAAAGGAAGGAGAACACTTTTGAAGAGGGGTACAGAAAGTTGGGAGGGCTATAGTAAAGAGAGTCCTTGGCTTTCCATTGGCTGAGTCCTCGCCAGGAAAGAAGAGAAATCTTTCTTCTTCTTGGGGTCTGTTGTCACAGGCCGTGAAATCTCCCCTTTGTTGTCTCCCAGCTCTATTTAATTGAAGTTTCTGTTTGTTAATTTTTTACCCATGTATTATATATTCTCAAAGTTTAATTATCACATATCTCTTCTTTTCACAGTTTTTCTTTGATAATCTAAAAGGCTGTGGAGACTTTAGTCAATTTTTCTATGCTAAAGACTCCACCTCTAACCCTACTCATTGTTCTCCAAGCCCCAGATGTAAATTTCTAGCCTCTTGTTAGGCTCTCTACAACGGTATTTTTAATTCAGTGTGTCACTAACAAAGCTCATCCACTTCCCTCTCTCAATATCCTCCTCCACCCCCTCAAATAGATGTTCTTTTTAAACTTTTCTGTTATTTAATTCAGTATGCTCTTAATTATGCATCTCAGAAACTTTCAGGTATCACTGACTCTGCCCTAAGTCTCAGGATTTTTTAAAATTTGTTATCTGTGTTTGTTTAGCCTTCCTCAGTCTACAAAGAACCTTCCATAAATTATCACATGTTCATTTAGTGAATAGAATATGGGCTGGACTCAGTTAGATCTACATATGAATATCTTCCCCACTAAGTGTTTGTATGAATGAGTATAGTAGAGAAAATTCCCAGTAAAAGGAAGCATAGAGATCAAACTCAGGTCTCATGAATATTCATGCAGTTCTGCTTCCACCACATTTCAATACTATATCTCATCCCTTTTTCTCCACTGCAGAGTCTAAACAGAAGGATGTTATACAACTGAAACTTACAAATAGCTGAAATTTTAAATGAAAACAGAAATTGATTTTGATATTAGGAAATGGCTACCTTAAGTGAAGCTCTGTAAACATCACTTTGCTTTTAGACAGACTTGAGAACTTAAGACCTGAGAACCTACTTTAATAGGTAATTTTTGTATGATCCCCTATAATAGATTTAAATACATTTGTATTTGAATATCATTAGTCCAAGTATGCATTCTACACATAGTCTTATTCCATTCCCATCTCCCACTCACCCTTTGGTTTATACCCACGCTCTTTCAGCCATTTTTTTGTGCTGGCGCAATAGCATGGGCTTTTAATCTTTGATCTATGACTATATTTAAGGTAAAAAAAATCAAGGAGAACACCAGAATAATAAATAAAACAAACTAGTTCATGAACTTAAAAAAGAGAAAGAAAAGAATGACAAGCCTGGTTTCAAATAAGTTTTCGATTTCTTAGAAGAATATATTTGAGAGCTTAAACCGTGCCACCTTCCTCATAAAGGACTTTCTCTCTTCCTCATTTGTACTATGACAACACTCTGTGCATATCTCTAATGAGAATAATTTCTGAGCTTCAGTTTCCTTATCTATAAAATGTTTTAATAATTTTACCTACCTCATTGGGTTTTCAAGACTAAAGGAGATACATAAGTAAAATCCTTAGCCCAATGCCTTGCAAACAGTGGAGGAGTTTTTTGTTTTTCTTTTTTTTTTGCGGTACACGGGCCTCTTACTGTTGTGGCTTCTCCCGTTGCAGAGCACAGGCTCCGGACGCGCAGACTCAGCGGTCATGGCTCATGGGCCCAGCCGCTCCGCGGCATGTGGGATCTTCCCAGACCGGGGCACGAACCCGTGTCCCCTGCATTGGCAGGCGGACTCTCAACCACTGCGCCACCAGGGAAGCCCTGGAGGAGTTTTGTATTAGTTAAAAATGTATTTTTTTTCTTTTCCAATGGACAAAAAACTCCTTCAGCATAAGCTTTTATTGTGGAAGTTTGGTTCACCCTTCAGTGCTAGCACTGTTTCTTGCACATAATAGATGCTCAGTAAAGTTTTTTATAAATTAATTAATATGTGGTGATGGGAAGGAGTAATACATCAAAATTACCTATAGACTTTTTCAAAATACATAGGCCAATTCCAAGCCCCAGACATGTTGATTCAGTCAGACTTGGTTAAGATTTGGACACAGTTGTTATTCAGATATTCCCCAGATGGTAATTTCAACCACCATGGTTTGGGAACTGTCAGTCTAAATCAATTGGCTTGATTCTTAGACAGAATAGACTTTGCTACAAACACATAAATCTCTGCTTTTGACCTCATTTCCGTCCCTTTTTCCCTTTGGTCTTGGGTCACATTACTCCCTTTAAAACAACAAAAATAACATATGCTTACAGCAGGTATTGACTTCCTGAGGACACATCCACAAGGCACACTTCTCCAAGAACAAACAGGGGCATACTTCACTAAATTTCACTGAGTATCAGAGCTAAAAATTATTTTTAAGAAAGTATTGATTATTCAGTGTAACCTAATTATTTGCTAAGTGTATTAACCAAGAGATAGAATTTGAACAGGCAGTGTTTAATGTAATGAAATAGTAACAGTATAAGGGGATCACCTACTAAAGGGGAAGCATAAAACTCAGAACTCTAAAGAGCAAAGAGCAACCTATACAGGGTGCAGCCCTCTTCTAGGGCTGAGGCAAAGCCCCCATGAAAGGAACCAATATGGAAGAGCCCTCCAGTCCCCGTCCCAGGGCTCGAATCCAGACAACGTTGGAAAGGGTGCAAGGTGGTCCACTGTATGGTAGAGACATTTGCAGATGTCCTTCACTGGTGGATTTACCTGGGGATTTCTCTGCCCTCTGGGATCCAGGATATCTTCCACTGGAAGATTCCCCATGCTCTGCCCTCAAGGAGCCTGCTAACAAGAAACACACCCCAGAACCAGGAAGAAGATTCCCTTCTTCCTCCAGTGTCCTTCCAGTACCCTGTGCTGGACATTGTCTACAGGACAATGAAGGGTAAATGCAGAAATTATTTTCAGCATTGGTAAAAGTAAGTATATGTGTGACTGGTTAAAAGTCATCATTGTATGTATTTCTCTAAGTATTTTCCATGATTTAGAACCAATAATTAATGAATGCATTGCTCTGTGATCTCTTGATAAAATGAGTTATTAAAGGTTTAATACTGACTAGACTGTTAAAAGAAACTGAAATCTAGAACTCTTTAATAGTCAGATGCAAAGTGCCAAGCACTCCTTTGGGAATGTAGGGACCATGTAGTAGCCATAATTTCCATCATTAAGCCTGGGCCTGAACTGACAGTGCATCAGAATGTATCATTTGCACATCGCTGGTCCCTGATGCATCCAGGATGAATACAGTAACATCACTGGCTGGATTAAATGACTTTAGCAGGGTATGTAGTGGCAGAGGATTATGTACCTAAGCTATCTCTCATATTTTTTTACTTATATGAAGGAATTTGGCCTATTAAAAAAAGAATATATCTTAAAATAGAGTGAGGTTACTAATTCTCTCCAAATCTGAGTGCTTATAGAAAAGAAGATGAAATCTGCTCATGCTTTAAGGTGTTGAGGATGCCTAAAACTCTCCATGAAGCCTTCAATGATTAAAACAGCCCTCATTGATTTCTCTTTCCTTAACTCTCTCTTACAGTTAAGAGACCTCCATTACTCCATAATTCAAAACCATAGAAGGCATTCAGTAAACATCACTAATATTTGATTTGCTTCTTTCAGAGGATAGGAAGGTATATGCACTCACAGAGGACAATTATAAGTCATCATATTCATTTATTCATTCATTCATCCATTCTGTAACTCTTTATTCATTTCTGGCCCTTGTCCTAATGAAACTATATGCTGAAAGATTATGGTAAGTGTGATGAAGAAATTTAACAAGTAATAAAAGAAAGATTACCTAGGGTAGGATAGGAAGGGCATTTGGGATAGTGTAATCAGGAAAGGCCTCTAAGCCTCTAAGGGAGAAGATATTTGAACCAAAAACTGAAGGAAGAGAATGAGCCAGTCAAGTGAAGGGTTGAAGGAAGAAAATTCCAGGCAGAAGGAACAGTGCAAAGGTCAGAAGGTAGAAGGGCTAGTGTAGGAAAATGTTCTAAAACTTAAATAAGGATACATAACTTGAAAAATCAAGGGAATCCTGGTGAATACAGATATGGTAAATAACCATGTTATCAGAAATATGCTCAATATCTTACATTTTGTCACATAATTTAAAATTGAAGTGCCAGGACACACATGCAAATTTTCAGTGAAAGTAATTTTTGAGCTCAAATATCATCATCTCATGTTGCTCTTTGCTTAGAGTCACTGATTATGTTATGAATAGATTTTTGAACATTCCAATTTCAAAGATTCTATAGATTTCTTTAAGAAAAAGTATACTTATTTTAAGTTAGATAATGAATCACCCTAAGTATGTCACTTTAATAGCTGGGGAACAGTCAGCAAGCATTTACTGAGGTCATAATAATATAAACAAATAATATAATATTGTTTAATAATATAAAAGGATGTTACTAATTAATAATATAAATAATATAAAAAGTATGTTACTAATTTTTATCTACCACCTTTGGTTTCAAGTGAATGATACTAACAAAAAGCAAGAAGACATTTCACCAGCCCAATATTTTTCCTTATTTTATAGTCAATTCCTTGTTTGCTATAACTAGACATAAAGTTCCTAAAGGTTTGGAAACAAATTAAACCATGCTTACCATTATTTAACTTGATTTTTTTAAGCCTAATTGCATCACTAAAAAAAATCAATTTTTTACTCTGCTCAAGTTAAATTAACTGTGCTTGACTGGTTATATTTTCAGAAAAGCAAAAAAAACCTTGAAAATTGTTGCTATGGTGATGAGAAAATCTCCTAATTTGCTTTGTCAGAGCTTTCAACACTGTGTTAGAAGTATGGAATATAGTAATTAGTCTTCATTTCCCTAACAATTATTGCCGATTTCCTGTACTATTCCGTTTCAACATCCAGTACTATAATAATGTCAATTTAGATAATTAAATTTTAGAAATGTGATCAGAATCATCAAATATAGAATTCAGGCCATAAGAAATAGGCTTACATTAAATAATAAATATATTTGTACTTTGTCCAAATTGCCTTAAGGAATAGCTAAATTCTTCTAAATTTATATTACTATTACTAAATATAGTAATATTTTACTATATAATAATTTACACAGAGCTTCTATATTCAGCACTTTACTTCATCCACATAAGAATTCTAAAAGATGATTTTTATTATTTTCACTTCACAAAAGCTAATATGAATCAACAAGATAAATACCTTTACTCCATGATCCTCCATGATCTTTCTAGCATTCTCCAGCTACATTTTTGTTAACAAGATCTCAAAAGTATAAATCTAAGTATAATTTATTTTGCAAATCAAGATTATCTCTCACTTCCTTGTTACTGGTAAAGAAACCAAATTAAAAATTCAAGATATTTATAAATTTTCATTCAATTATTTTAAAATAATTATTGAGATTGATAATGTGATACAGAATTAATATATATGAATCCTTCTGTCCATAATATAGTTGCAGTAAAAATAATTACATACATATTGACAGTACAGTGGTGAATGCTGTGATGGATGTATGTCAGGTTAGGATGGGACCATTAAACAGGTGTCCAATTCAGGACTCTGGGGCAGACTTAGTAAGTTCTTCCTTGATAGGTTGATATTGAGGCACAATCTTGAATGACTATTAGTAGTTATATAGGTAAAGACAAGGGGAAGGAATTCCTAAGATTGTATACCAGAGTAGCAAAAGGAAAAAGCATGCAATTATAGAATTTGTTCCAGTACTTACAAATATTTTGGGTGCCTGGAAAGTCATATTCAAGTGGAGATTTGGCAGGAGAACAAAAAGAGACAATTGAGGCCAAGTCATTATGTCCAATGTACCAGGCTCTAGAGTATAAACTTTAATCTTCTGGCCACCCCCTTGAATGTTTGTTTATGACTAAATAAGTATAGTTTTGGCATTTGAGCCACATTTTATTTTCAATTGGTTATTGATTTAATATTTTTATTACAAAAAGTATAAAATTTTACATTGTAAAGTCCAACCACCCAAATTTTAATGATAAAAGTGAAATACCTCCCCACATTTCCATTTTCCAGAGCTAACTGCTAACAATTATGTGTTCTTCTCAAATTTTTCTGTACATATGTGTGTGGTGTGCCTGAAATTCTGTATATCTATCTATCTATCATTAGCATAAATGAATGGGATCATGCTTATTTTTGGTTCTACAGCCTTTTTTACCTAAATTTATCATGGCCATTTTTCTCACTCTATCTTATTCTCTTTAAAAGGCATTAGTATTAGATAATATGACTATATTACTATAATATACCCAATTTGTAAAGCTTAGCACTTGATTGCTATTATAGAAACTATTTTAATAAATAGCCACATACATTGATATACATGTTACATTTTATATAGGATAAATTCCTAACTTTGGCAGTGCTGAATTGAAAATTCTAACCATTATTAGTTTCGACTGAAATAGTTGAATTATTTTCTAATTCTTTGTGTGAATTTTTACTCTTTATTGGCATTTAAATTATAAATAAATCTACTTAAATCCAGTTCTGATCCAAAATATCAAATATTCCATAATAAATATAATAAAATAGATGGCTTTTTATAGCACTTTTGTACTTATAAATGTTTTTACACATATTAATAATACGTATTTAGGTCCAAACAAAAATACTCTGACAAAATGAAGCAAAAGTTCTTGTCATTTTTTTTCCACTTCCTTTTTTCTTTTAACAGAGAAGGAAACTAAGCATTCTCAACTGAAACAAAGATCTGGGAATTAATCTACAGTACTATTTCCTTCATTCAACTGCAGATACAAATACAAATAGACATACTATGGGTTGTCACATTTATTCTGTTCTTTTACAGTATCAGTGAAAAACTGCTGTGAATCATTATTTAAAAGTGACTCTGTACATATAAAATCAAAATGTTGAATATTATAAAAGGAAACAAAAATAAAACTAGGTTTAAAAATCAACCTTCAGCAGGTAAAAATTTGATCTGATCTTGAAGTAGTGGCTTATAAAGCCTCATACAAAGCTGTTTTGTTTTAATAAAAGATCATTATTTCTATCTAAGTTAACTATTATTAAAGAGGGATTGGAGGGTAGGCTTTCTAATGAATACATTTAACTAAAGCAATATTGCTTTCAATTAGCTATAAAGTATCCAAAAAATAGTCCTGCTGCCATGTCCTGTGAAGCTCAGGGGTAAAAAGAATGGGAGATGAGGTCAAGAGTCAGAAATACTCTTCAGCAAAAGATTCATTTTCATTCCATGAATAAAGTCACAGAGTCCTTAATGAAATTAGAGCTCAGTACTAAGTAAGCAATTAAAAGTGTAAAAGTGGTGACAGGTAAGTGTACCTGGCAACGGTGTCAATTGAATCAGGTTTGAGATGCAGTCCCATGGACCAAGGAACTTAAAGGATCTGAAGGGTTACTTCCAACAGAGTTTCTTGATTCTAATAGTTAGAGGTTAGTGACGGAAAGAGAGAAGTAAAGAGATACCTGAATGGACAAAGAGGTGTTGAAAGTTTAGAATAGCAGTTCAAAGGAAATTCTCTAAGGATAAAAGAGATCTGTTATTTGGACCAAAGTCTACTCCAGAAATAAAATAACAGGCCAGGAATCATCCACAGGTCAGCGGAAGGCTTTCAGTGTAGGTTTTTCCAGTGTCTGCAGCAATGGAGGTAGCTGGAGTATGAATTTAACAGGAGCAAGGCAAGGACCGAATTCAAGAACTGATGCTGAGAGACAAGAATAAAAATTAAGACAGGGCATAACAAGACAGAAGCAAGTCTAGAAGCAGAGAGCAAGGTCAGGAGATGGAACTTGCAATCTTAGAAGAAGAGTTGCTCTGATAGCAAATCTAAATTGAGTTGTATAAACTGAGTATCACTACTTAATATTTCACAAATGAGTGAATGAAACTCAGATTAAGCATGGAAAGCAGATCTTGCCTTTATTTTCCTAAGGGAAAACATGACATCTATAGGAAAACTGAGAAAGTCTCTGACCCTAGGAAGTTAATACTGAAACTTAACACAATTCAGGAACTGAAAAATGGGGAGTGAAGATGAAAGGAAAAACAAAATGTGTGCCTATGCATAGTATTTTATACCATCAGATTGCATCTCTGTGTTTATTCTGAAGGATAGGTTATTTCTCTCTCACACTCTTTTTACCTTTTTATATTTTCTAAATTTTCCAAAAGAACAATGAATACTTATAAATCCTGTAACAAGAATAGTTGCCAATATGTTTTGAAATAAACTTTATTGAGATATAATATGTATATAATAAAATGCATCTATTTTCTGTGAACCTTTCAATAAATTTTATTTTTTTTTGCGGTACGCGGGCCTCTCACTGTTGTGGTCTCTCCCACGGCGGAGCACAGGCTCCGGACGCGCAGGCTCAGCGGCCATGGCTCATGGGCCTAGACGCTCCGTGGCATGTGGGATCCTCCCGGACTGGGGCACAAACCCGTGTCCCCTGCATCGGCAGGTGAACTCTCAACCACTACGCCACCAGGGAAGCCCCTAACCTTTCAATAATTTTGATGAACTTAATATACAGTCTTTTACCACCACAGTCCCAACATAGCACATTTCCCTCACCCCAAACGTTTCCTTGTGCCTCTTTCCAGACAATAACCCTCTACCTCCAACCTCAGGCAACCATCACTTTGCTTTTCATTACTAGAGATTAGACTGTTCTAAGTTTCAAAGATTGTTCTTTTCTAAGTTTCCGGTTGGTTGGTTGGTTGGTTTTTTTCTCTCAGCATGTTTTTAAGGTTCATTTGTGCTGTTGCAAGAATCAGTAGTTCATTCCCTCCTATTTCTGAAGAGTATTCCACTGTGAGAATAAACCATAATGTGTTTATCCTTTCTCCTACTGATGAGCATTAGGATTATTCTCAATTTGACATAATTAAGAAGAATGTTCTCAAAAACAGTTATATACAAATCTTTTTATGAATATATGTTTTAATTTTTCTTGTGGAAATACCAAGGAGTGGAATTTCTGGGTTATATTGTGTCTGTATATTCAACTTGAGAAGGAACTCACAAAATTTTATCCCATTTTATATTCCCTTCAACAGTGTATGAGTGTTCTAGTTGCTATACATCCTTGACAAAATTAATACTGACAATGTTAATAATTTTAAGCATTCTGGTATGTGTGTAGTGGTATCTCATTTGTTATTATAGTTTTTTTTCTCTAATGACTAGTGATATTGGGCATCTTTTCATGTGTGCATTGGTCTTTTGTATATCTTCCTTTGTGACATGTCTGTTAAAATTCTGTGTACATTTTAAAAATTGGGTTGTTTATCCTATTATTAAGTTGCAAGAGTTTTTAAAATATTGAGGCTACCAGCCCTTTTTCAGATATGTGTAGTATGAATATTTTCTCCCAGCCTGTGGTTTATCTTTTTTTTTTTTTTAAATAACAGTGCCTTTTGAAGAACAGAAGTTTTTCAATCTTAAGGATGTTTGATTAATTCATTTTTTATTTATAGTTAGTGCTTTCAAAATCCTATGCAAGAACTCTTTGCTGAATATGCTAAAGAACCAAAGAATAACAAAGCAAAGTGGTTTTTCTAACTCTATTGCTTCTTGCCACCAATGAAGAGACTTACAGTGATTAGGAAAAGGCAGCTATATACTATAATTTGTCCACCACAGTCCTGGCATAAGTTTGCTATTCTATAATAATTATTAATGTTTCCTCTTTTACTCTTAAAATTATCCTGGTTTGGATGGTAAAAAGATAGGTAATCTTCCCTGACTTTTCTGCCTTTCATATGTCTTGTGATAGTGATATCAAATGGCCCCTTGGAAAAATGTGTTGAATACCATCTAAAGATCTGAACACAGATTTTGGGGGAGTAGGGATGCCTAACTTTTGAAATACAGAACATATCATGTTGAGGACATCTTATATATGACGTTAAAGGGTTTTCTTCTTTCTTTTTCTTTTTGCGGTACGCGGGCCTCTCACTGTTGTGGCCTTTCCCGTTGTGGAACACAGGGTCCGGACGCGCAGGCTCAGCGGCCATGGCTCACGGGCCCAGCCGCTCCGCGTCATGTGGGATCTTCCAAGACCGGGGCACGAACCCATGTCCCCTGCATCGGCAGGCGGACTCTCAACCACTGCGCCACCAGGGAAGCCCTAAAGGGTTTTCTTAAAGGGGGTATGTTGGAATATTCTGTGACAGTTTCCAGAGGTGGGCTTTTCTTTGTGCCATTCCAAAGTCAACCCTACTGAATTTGTATTTGCAAGGATATGAGAGAATTTGAAAAGACTATTCACAGTAGGCTGAATAGTGGCTCAAAATATATTCATATCCTAAAATTCAGTTACCATGAATGTTACTTGTGTGGCAAAAGGGACTTTGTAGATGTGATTAAGTTAAGCATCTTAAGATGAGAATATTATTAAGGCTTATTTGTGTTGATCCTAAATGTAATCACAAGTACCCTTATACGAGGAAAGTGGAAGGAGATTTGACTACAGAAGAGAAAGTAGGAGATGTGAAAATAGTAGATTTTGGACTTCTGGCCTCCAGAACTATAAGAGAATTAATTTGTGTTGTTTTAAGCCATTGCATCTGTGGTAATTTGTTAGAGCAGCCATAGGCAACTAACACACCAGAGCAGCACTGTCTTATTTATAGTGCATATTTTAAGCATGTTGTATCAAACCAATTCTTGCAGAAACTTTACGAAATAAATGGGATTACCTTTCATAAATGAAGAGTCAGAAGTTCAGAATCAAAACTATTCAGTTAACAAGACTCAGTTCTTATTTGTCATATCTTTGGCCCAAAAAATCAAGAAAGGTGCAAAAAACACTTAAATGAAGAGGACTAGAAATATACCAGTAGTCAAAATCAAGCTGGCCTGTTGTAGAATATTTGACCTAAGCATGAGGTATGGTTCTAGAGCTGAAGGCTCTAAACAAAAAAGCTCTGAGTGAAAACTAGTAGGGAACAATACAGTTCTGAAAGCAAGTTGATAAAAGTGCATTATTTAACAATTAATAAGGATGCTTTGGTGAGAATGCATTATCACAGAATATGAGTCACATAAACTTGAACAGGAAAAGTTGATTCTTTGGTCATATACTTTTACCCAAAGAATTCAATGCCTAGGTTTATAATTGAATTTCAGAGGTGGATCTTTTCATTTCTATGTGAAGCCTTATTGAGTAACAAGTCATAATTATTTTCTAAATAACAAAAATGTACCTTATATTCTGTATGTGGAATAAAAAATAAACACATTTCCATGAAAAATAGTTTTAAAAACATTTGATACTCTAAGTCATACCTGAAAGTGTGTACAAGTTGGCAATTTGAAGAAATTCTATGATATGCATGTGAGAGTCAGCTCCATGATTTATACTCATATCCTGTGCATGCCACAGAATAACTGTGACTTCCCTCCACATGGGAGGTAGAAATTATTTGCCATATGTTAGAAAACTTTTGAGGTATCATATAAATTTTGGAGATTTGCCCCTTAATATTTTTGAAAGTAATATACCATAAGCAGTCATTGCATTGATTTTCAATTATTGACAAGCCATTTATAAGAGGCAGCATAATGTATGTGTTAAGAGCATAGACTTTGAATCTGGTGTCCATTATATTGATATGAATATTGGCCCCTAGTGCTGTGTGGTGCAGTCTATGTTACCCTATATGGTAGCCCTCTGCCTGGTTCCTCTTAAGCAAAGTATTGAAACTGTCTGTGTCATAGCTTCCTCTGTAAAATGGGGATAAAAATACCTTCTCCATCATACAGATGTAGTAAAAAAATAAATTATTTATATATTTAAAGCACTTAAAACAGTATCTAGAACACAGTAAGCACTAGTTATGTGTTTTCTATTATTAGATTGAATTAAATAATATCAAACAATATATTTAATAATTCAATAAATTGCAGCTTCCAATCTTCCTAAATGCTGAAATGTTAATATTAGATGCTTTACAACTTCAACTTAAATGGTATTTAACTTATTCCAAATAACCTTATAGTAATGAGAACCTACTGTATAGCATAGGGAATGCTAACCAATGCTCAGTGGTGACCTAAATGGGAAGGAGATCTAAAAAGGAAGGTATATCTGTATATGTATAACTGATTCACTTTGCTGTACAGCAGAAACTAACACAACATTGTAAAGCAAATATACTCCAATAATTTTTTTAAAAAACCTTATAGGTTTTCATTGCTTTTTTAAAAATAATGTGTTCCTTTCATATTCAATATTAACATGTTAACATGTCTTAAGTTTTTGATGTTCTATTAACACTATTTCATTATGGAAACTCATTTAATATTAAAATACTTATACCCAGGTTTAAGAAATTGTAATTCTGTAATTTCTTGAAATATGATACCATATATATATGTGGTGGGGGTGAGAGTGATTTATCATATTTTCTTTTCTTCAGTGGTGTTAAATGGATAAAAAGACAATTTTTCTTCATCTAGGGATTACTCTCCCCTCTCCTTTTGTCTTTACAATAGCAAATATCTGTTTTAGATTGATATTATCAGATGAAATAAATGTTTAAAATAAAATGAGTTTGATTCTTTTCACACCTAAGTACATATTTCAACATAATCAAAGCCATACAAAATGACTGGTCTGGGAGTGAAATATTAGATCTGTAGACTTTAAGTAAATATACCTACAAAATTTTAGAAATGTTCTTTTACCAAAAGTCATTTCAAATCAGAGACAACTAAACAATAATTTAGGAATTAAATTATAACATAATATAATTGATGAACTGTTTGCTCCTGTTGTTGAACCCAGTCAAACATTTCTGGTCCAGATCACATGTCAGTGGGACAACTTCCTCCTTAAGACCCAAATTATTTCCTGAAGGGAAGAGTAAAATGTCAGCTTATACTATAAATGTATCACATGTGCAAGTGCCTTGAAAAGGAAAAGAGAATGTGAAACAAGAGAATACACACAAAAATGAAAGGAAAGGTTAAAAGCTATGTTGGTTCCCTATTCCTAAGTAACCTAACTCCTCTGATCCATAAAGCTTAATGTAGGAGAAAAAACAGAAAATCCACTTGACATTTTACCTCCTGACTGTTACATGTGACATGCCAATTACTCTAATCCTTGCCATCCTTCACTGGCCTAACAATATATTGGTTCATAAGCATAGAAAGCATATTATTTGAATGTTATAGCTTTGTCTGGAGAACAAACAAAGTGTGTTCTGGGAATACTAAGAACATTTCACTATGCATTATTGCTTAAATTTTGGGCAAAGAACAACACTTATCAAAAGGAATAAGTGAGATTACATTTCAGAAAAATGCTTAAGTAGATTCTAGGCAAAACTGTAATTTTCTCTATAACTTCTTAATATATAAAATAGTGTGTTCATATCAATGCTTTCTAAAAACATTTTCCCAAGGGAGCAGTTTTTTAATAAATAAGAAGGGACATGATACTTTGAGTTTTATCAATTTACCAGCAGGAAACATTAGCTTTAAGTACCCTCCTAATTAATACAATCACAATACCAAATGTTTTCTTATTTTGTTCTATTCCTGGAAAAAACTACAATATAAAACTGCAGTATATACTATAAGCCTTAATAAAAGGGCAAGAGATGGGAGTTCTCTGCCTCACCTAAAATCGAAGTATCAACAATATAAGCTGTCAATTCAATTTTTTACTTCATCCATGGAAATGAAGGGAAAGAATCAGTAAGTTAAGCTCTTCTAATTAAATTTCTAGAAAATTGCAGGCCTCTTGAAATTCACAGTTGTCTACCTTTTCAGAACCAACCGTCTAAATGTGTGATGTCAAATGAATTTTAAATGTTTTATTTTTCATTATGTTAACATCACCCAAGAAGAAAAAGTATGCTTAAATCAAGGTACATTTTGGGTCATGTTACATGCCCCCATAAAAATTTGCCTATCTTAAAATACTACTGTGTTCAAAGTCTAAATACTTAGATGAACTTTAAAGAACATAAAAGAATATAATTAATCTTATATAAATGAAATAATTTTCCTTTTAATTCTTTTGCCTCAGAAGAAACTGTTTTGGCAAAAATAGAAAAATTTGATGAATTAAAATTGATAAATTAAAATTGATAAATTAAATTAAAATTGATAAAAGTTCATAAAATATAGTCCAATGAAAAATTGGACTATATAAACATTTTTAAAATTTGTTCATCACAGGATACTATCAACAGAGTGAAAAGACAACTAATAAAATGTGAGAAAATATTTGCAAATCATATATCTGGGAAGGGATTAATATTCAAAATATATAAAGAATGCCTATAAGTCAATAACATACAAAACAATAACTCAATTTAAAAATGGCAAAGAACTTGAATAAACATTTCTCAAAAATGGTATACAAATGATTAAATAATCACATTAAAAGATGCTCAACATTATTGATCAGTAGGAAAACGCAAATCAAAACCACAATGAGAAACCACTTTATACCCATTTGAATAGCTGTTATAAAAAATAATAAGTGTTTTCGAGAATGGGGAGAGATTGACATCCTTGTACACTGCTGGTGGGAATGTAAAACAGTGCAGCCACTATGGGAAACAATGAGGAGTTTCCTCAAAAAAATTAAAAATAGAATTACCATATGATCCAGCAATTCCACTTCTGAGTATGTATTCAAAGAATTGAAAGCAGGGACTGGAACCGGTATTAGTAAACCCATGTTCATAGGAGCCTTATTCACAATAGCCAAAAGGTGAAAGCAACCCAAGTGTCCATCACCAGATGAATGGATAAACAAAATGTGGTATACACATACAATGGAATATTATTCAGCCTTAAAAAAGAACAAAATTCTTACCAAGGCTACAACATAGATAACCCTTGAAGAAATTTTGCTGAGTGAAACAAGCCTGTCTCAAAAGGACAAATATTATATGATTCCACTTAAATGAGTTACCTAGAGAAGTCAGATTCAGAGACAGAAAGTAGAATGGTGGTTGCTGGGGCTGGGAAAAGGGGAGTTATTGGTTAATGTGTTCATAGTTTCATGCTTGTAAGATGGAAAATATTCTGGAAATGGATGGTGATGTTAGTTGCACAGTAATGTGAACATAATTAAGTGTGAACTGTACACTTAAAATGGCTAAAATTGTAAACTTTATGCTATCCATTTTTTACCACAAATTTTAAAACTATATAGAACAATAAAATCATCCTTTTTTTAGTAATATGGCAAATTTTGCTCTTTGAACCAAATCTCCATTTGATTCAACAGAAAGTGCTAAATTAAAAAAAAATTAATTCCGTGAAAACATCACAAAATGATAGTGTTAACATTAACCAACTCTCCTTCTGAGGAGGTTATACTTAGCCCTACTCTCTTAATGACAGGTGGATCCATGTGACTTGATTTGGCCAATGAAAGATGAACAGAAGTGGAGAAATTTGGAGGAGAAACTTTAAGAACCTTTGAATGGTTCTTCTATCCCACTTCTATAAGAAATCCAATTCCTATATAAGGCCCACACCTTAATTTATCTGTACCAGAATGAAGAATACATATGAAGCAGGAGTGTAGCTCATCTGCAGCTGGCCTTTAGTATAAATGGGCAAAAAAGCTGTTATTAAAGATAAGAACATGTGGGTTTATCTATTACTTCAGGATAAACTAGTAAAAGTTGTCTAGATGGCCTCACTAGACAATGGAAATAGAATCCAAAACTCAGAGCCAATTCCCAATGTGTGAATTCTAACAGGGTAAAACTTTCTCTCTTTAAATCTCAGACTCTAAAGAGATACAACCTTATTGTAAGGATAAATTTACAGCAAACTCCCCAAACATTGTCTCCATCCACTGCAAGAAAAGTTGACTTACCACTGAGAAAAGCAAGACTTCAAAAATTAAAAATAAAACAAAATTTACATTATTTGTGTGGATTTATAAACCTTTTAGAGTATAGAGTTTCTAAATTGATACTGTTCACTAAATGCCTAGCAGAAATAAAAACATATTAGCTCTGGAGAAAGCCATTTACATTCCAAATCTCAGAGAATTTAATAATTAATTTTAAAAGGAAAGTAATAAACTCATAGGAAATACTAACTAAGTCTACAAGGGAAAAAGACACCATGCTCAAGAACTGACAGAAAGAAGAGGTCACAGAAACAGAACTGGAAAGACTTCAGTATTAGAAGGCATCAGGTACATATTAAACTGTAAAATAGATGGCTATGTAAAACATTTAAAATTCAATCTTAAAAATATTCATAGAGGACAGGAAATTACACTTTAAAAACTAAAATATAGATGTGAGGTATTCACTTCTAATCAAGGTAGAGAAAGAGAGGTTAGACTTACATTCTTGTAAAAAATAACAAAAAAATGAGTTAAACAAAATATATGGAAAAATGGAACTCAAGACATTGGACATCAGGTAAGGAAGGACTGTGTTCCACGTGGGCAGGAAGACAGTGAAGTGATCTTTTGGTATAGAGTGTTCCCTTGAGTGTTCATCTGAGTAGTGCTCAGCAAGTGTGTGTAAAGAAAGTACCTAAGGTCAGGAGAAAAATATAAATGGAACAATGCCTGAAACTCACACAGGCAGGGCTGGGCAAAGTTGCTCTTTCCAACAGCCAGAATAGAAAATCTCATAAATCAGAGAGCATCAGTTACAGCTGTAAGAAAAGTATCACCTCAGTAATAGGAAAAAATTAAGCCTAGAACAAACACAGATCTGGTCCTAATAAAGCTTAAAAACAAGACTTAGAAAAAGCAAACTCTTTACAACTAATTTGACCATGTCCCAGAATAAAGCTCAAGAATATTTATAGGAATATAGCAATTCCAGCACATAACAAAGCAAAATTAAAAGCATCTGGCATTCAATATAAATTTACAAGAAAGACAAGGAAGTGGGAAAATACAGTTTACAATGAGGAGAAAAATGATAGTCAGAGTATAATTAGTACGTAAGGACATTAAAACAATTATGAATGCATTTTGTATATTCAAGAAACTAGAGGATATATTAAACATGTTAATTAAAGACATGAAGGAATAAATAGCCCAAAATTAAACTTATAGAGATGAAAGCTAAAATATCAGAAATGAAGAAATATGCTGGATGGTATTAAAGAGAGATTGGACATTGTGAAAGAAAATATTGAAGAAATATCAAGAAAAACTACCTAAAACAAAAACAGAGATTTTAAAGACTGAAAAAAATTAAACAGATCCTCATAAACCTTTGGATAACTTCAAGTAGACAAGTATATTTATAATTGAAATCTCTTAAGGATTGGCATTGTGGGGTAAGGAGGGGAGACAAAAGTATTTGAAGAAATAATAGCCAAAGTTTTTCTAAATTTGATAAAAACTATAAACTCACAGATCCAAGAAACTCAACATACCTTAGCATAAGAAGTATAAAGAAAGCAACACTAAGGTACATAAGGAAATTGCTTAAAGCCAGGGATAAGAGAAAATCTGAAAAGCAACCATAGAAAGAAGACACATTACATAGAGAGTAGCAAAGATAAGGTTGAAAACAGATTTTTCATCCAAAACAATAAAAAAGTGCAACATTTAAAATACAATATTTTTTAAAGTTTTGAAAGAAAATATCATGTAAATATAGATTCTTTACTGTTTTAAATATCTTTAAAAGTAAAGTGAAATAAATTTTCAGATATACAAAAGCTAAGAGTATTCATTACCAGTAAACATTTATGTTTGTTAAAGGACATCCTCAGGTTGAGGAAAAATAATACAAAATGGAAATTTGCATGTACACAAATGACCAAAGTACAGCAGAAATGGTAGCAACTACATGAGCAAATGTAAAATATTTTCCTATTATTTAAATCTCTTTAAAATATAGTTGATTTTAAAGCAAAAGTAATAAAATATTGTAGAATTTATAATATATGTAGAATTAAGACATGTAAGATATTAAGACATGTAAAACTATTTAAGACAAAAATAGCACAAAAGTAAAAATGAATGTACAGTGTTATAAGGACTGCATACTATATGTAAAATCGTATGCTATTAAGTGAAGGCAGACTGTGATAAGTTAAAAATAGGTGCTATAAACCCTAAGGAAACCACTAAAATAACACAACAAAACATTAAATTCAAGTAATATAAAGAAAAAGGAGAGAAAACAAGATAGGAGCAAATAGGACACATGAAAACAAATACTCAGATTCTTTATTTAAACACATGTATATCATTAAACTAATTAAACATAAATAGTATAAACACCTAATTAAAAGACAGAGATTGTTAGATTAAATTTTTAAAAACATAAACTTAACTTTGCATTGACTACAAGACATTCACTTTAAATATAGAGACACTAATGTGTTAAAAAGTAAAATAAAGGAAAAGAATATATTAGGCTGTATTGATATAAAATACAGTAGATAGTGCAAAGAATTATTACTATGGATTAAGACTTTTATTTCATAGTAAGGAAGTAGTCAATTCATCAAGAGGCTATAACAGTTCTAAGTGTGTATGCACCTAATAGAGCTATATGAAACATAAACTGATAGCAGTGCAAGGATATATAAATCCATCCACAATTATAGTTTGAAACTTTAACACCTCTCTCTGAATAATTGATAGAACAAATGGACAAAAAATACAGTAAATTTATAAAAGATTTGAATAACACTATCAATAAACAACTTCATTGACATTTAAAGAACATTCCACCTAGCAACAGCAGAATACATATTCTTTTCATGTGTTCGCTGAACATATTATGAGCCATAACACAAGTCTCAATACATCTGTAAGAATCAAGTCATACAAAGTGTTTTTTCTGATCATAATAGAATCATATTAAAAATTTAAAGCAGAAGCATCTCTTGAAAACTCTCAAATATTTATAAGGTAAATAACACTATTTAAATACAGAAATCAAAAGAGGACTTAGAAAGTATTTTTTACTTAATAAATGTGAAACACAACATATAAAAATTTGTGGTATACAACTTAAAACAGTCTTAAAAGAAAAATTTATAGTAATAAATATTTATATTATAAAAGAAGAAAAACTGTCAATTAAATGACCTCAGCTTTCACTATACGAAACCAGAAAAAGAAGAGCGTATAAAACCTAGAGTAAACAGAACAAATAAATAATAAAGTCTAAAGCAGAAATCAATGAAATAGAAAACAGAAAATCAATAAGGAAATCAGGAAAGTAAAAGGTGACCTTTTTGAGATCAGTAAAATTGATAAACCTCTAGCCAGGAAAAGAAACACATTACCAATGTCAAGAATGGAAGTGCAAGGAGATTTAAATATGTCCTCAATTGTAACTGGATATTTCAATACCACTTTCACAATAATTGATAGAACAAGCAGACAGAAAATCAGTAAGTCTATAGGTAATATCACTACAAATTCTACAGGATTTTTTTAAATCAGGGAATGTTAAGAACAACTGTATTTCAATAAATTTGACAAACTAGATGAAACAGACATATTTCTTGGGCAAAGCTCACTCAAGAAGAAAGAGACAACCTATCAAAGAAATTGAATTGTTACTCAATGATATTCCTAGGAAAAAAAACCTCCTGTCCCAGATAAGTTCACTGGTAATTCTATTAAACATTAAAATGAGAAATACTACCAGTTATGACAAACTCTTCCAGAAAAACAAATAAGAGGAAATGTTTACTAATTCATTCTATGAGGCCATGTTACTCTAACTAAAACAAAAAACAAGACAAAACCAAAAAACAGACAAAGGCACTCCCAAAAAAGAAAACTGCAGACTAATATCTCCCATGAATACAGGTGAAGATATTTTAAAATTTTAGCAAGTAGGATCCAACAGCATATGCAATTATCATGTCTAAGTAAAGATTATGCCAGAAATTCAAACATAGTTTAACATCTGAAATGCAATCAATGTAACTCAGTACATCAATGGATTCAAAAAGAAAATCATATGATGATCATCTTTATAGACACAGAAAAATTTTTTGAAAAAATTCAACTTCCATTCCTAATAAAAACTCACAGAAAACTAGATGGAAACCTCCACAATCTGACAGGGAGAACCTATAAAAGTTTACAGCTAATAAAATACTTATTAATGAAAGACCAAATTCTTTCCTCCAAAAGTCAGGAACAAAGCAGAGATGGTTAATCTCACCATTTCTATTCAATACTGACTGCAGTTTCTTTCCAGGGAACGAAAGAACACAAAGATATAAAATGCATGTAGATGGAAAGGAAAAGTACAATTTTCTATTCATAAATACCGTTATCTACTTAGAAAATCCTATGGAATCAACTAAAATGCTATTAATAATAAATAAGTTTACATGAAGACTTCAGACACTAAGTGGATGGGAGGAGTCCCTGAGTAACCAGGTAAGACATGGGGGGAAGGGGGGGAAGAAGAGTGGAGGCAGGATGAGACCAGCATCCCTGAGGTGGGGCTGGGTAAGGTAGAGGTTCCCACACTCTGAGGGGTCCACTCACAGCAAGGGGATCAGTGGGTCAGAGAGGGACCTTCTGGGGATCGGGGGATTAGAAGAGAATGTGGCCATGGTCTCCCCCACCTGCTCAGGGAGCCTGCTGGGGTCATGACCCTGAACTCCCATACTCCACGGCTCCCTCTGGCCTGAGCCCCACCCTGCCTACCAGAGCCTCTTCTGGTCTCCTGGGTCCCAGGTCTGAGCATCGCCACCCCCCCCAAGGCCCCTGCTGGCTGTGTGGGTCCTGGGCCTGAGATCTAGCCCAGCCAGGGCCCCCTCTGTCCACACAGGTCCTGGCAGACCTGAGTACTGCCACTTCAAGGCCTCTGCAGGTGACATGGGTCCTGGCAGCCCGAGTGCCACCTCCCTCCAAGGCCTCCTTTGGCTGTGTCAGCCCATTCGGGTACATGTGTGGAGGCCTGCACCCCAGCTGGCCTGAGTGGGAATTGGTGCTCCAGGACAACTTCAGGAACAGACACTGGCAAGAGGAAAACATGCAGATGTGAGGCTGACATGGTAGATCCAGAGACCTACCTAGAGGTCTTGAAGGCCTACTGGAGAGGCAGGGGTAGGCTGTAGCTCACCATGGGGCCAAGGACACTGATAGAGGAGGCACCAGTGAATTTTTTTTAATCTTTTATTTTTATTCTTTTTTTCTTTCTTTTTTCTTTTTGTCTGTTATGATTCGGTTCTGTTTTGTTGTTGTTTCATTTTTATTGTTATTATTTCTAATTTTTTTAGTCTTTCTAATTTTATTTTATTTTTTATTCGTTATTGTTCTGCTCTTTTCTGTTTGTTGCTTTTTCTTTCTTTCTTTTTTTTATCTTGCCATGCCAAGTGGCTTGCAGGGTCTTGTTTCCCAGCAGGTCTGAGCTCCTGTGGTGGGAGTGCTGAGTCCAAGCTACTGGACTAACAGAGAACTTCAAGTCCTAGGGTATATTAATCGGTGTAAGGTCTCCTGGATGTACTCAAGTCAGCACCAATACCGGGCTCCATGCAACTGTCTACAAACTCCAGGGCTGAACGTCTCACACCAAACAACCAGCAAGACAGGAACACAGCCCCACCCATCAAAAATAAAATGAAAGGATAAAAAAATATATTACAGATGAAAGAGCAAGGTAAAAACCTACAAGATCCAATAAATGAAGTAGAAATAGGTAACCTACCCAAAAAAGAATTCAGAGTAATGTTAGTAAAGACGATCCAAAAATATCAGAAATAGAATGGAGGCACAGATTAAGAAAATAAAAGAAATGTTTAACAAGGACCTAGAAGAAGTAAAAAACAAACAAACAGTGGTGAACAACACAATAACTGAAATCATAAATACACTAGAAGGAACCAATGACAGAATAACTGAGACAGAAGAACAAATAAGTGAGCTACAAGACAGAATGGTGGAAACAACTGCAGAGGAACAGAAAAAAAAAAAAGAAAAGAAATGAAGACAGTCTCAGAAACCTCTGGGACATTTTTAAATGGACCAACATTCAAATTATAGGGGTCTCAGAAGAAGAAGAGAAAGATAAAGGGTCTGAGAAAATTATGAAGAGATCATAGTTGAAAACTTCCCTAAAATGGGAAAGGAAATGGACACCCAATTCCAGGAAGTGCAGAGAGTCTCATACAGGATAAACCCAAGGAGGAACATGCCAAGACACATATTAATCAGACTAACAAAATTAAATCCAAATAAAAATATTAAAAGCAGCAAGGCAAAAGCAAACAATAACATAAAAGGGAATCCTCATAAGGTTATCAGATGATTTTTCAGCAGAAACTCTGCAGTCCAGAAGGGAGTGGTGGGATATAGTTAAAGTAATGAAAGGGAAAAACCTACAACCAAGATTACTCTACCCAGCAAGGACCTCATTCAGATTTGACATGGAAATCAAAAGTTTTACAGAGAAGCAAAAGCCAAGAGATTACAGCACCACCAAACCAGCTTTACAACAAATGCTAAAGGAACTTCTCTAAGCAGGAAACACAAGAGACAAAAAAGACCCACAAGAACAAACTCAAATCAACTAAGAAAATGGTAATAGGAACATACATATCAATAATCACCTTGAATGTAAAAGGATTAAATGCTCCAACCAAAGACACAGACTGGCTGAATGGATGCAAAAACAAGACCCGTATATATGCTGTTTACAAGAGACTCACTTCAGACCTAGGGACACATACAGAATGAAAGTGAGAGGATAGAAAAAGATATTCCATGCAAATGGAAATCAAAAGAAATCTGGAGTAGCAATACTCATGTCAGATAAACTAGATTTTAAAATAAAGACTATTACAAGAGACAAATAAGGACACTACATAATAATCAAGGGATCAATCGAAGAAGAAGGCATAACTTGTAAATTGTAAATATTTATGCACCCAACATAGGAGCACCTCAATACATAAGGCAAATGCTAACATCCATAAAAGGGGAAATTGACAGTAACACAATAATACTGGGAGACTTTAACACCCCACTTACACCAAAGGAAGATCATCCATATAGAAAATAAATAAGGAAACCCAATCCTTAAATGACACAATAGACCAGATAGACTTAATTGATATTTATAGGACATTCCACCCGAAAGCAGCAGAATACACTTTGTTCTCAGGTGCACATAGAACATTCTCCAGGATAGATCACATCTTTGGTCACAAATCAAGCCTTGGTAAATTTAAGAACATTTAAATCATAACAAACATCTTTTCTGACCACAACACTCTGAGATTAGAAATCAAGTACAGGGAAAAAGCTGTAAAAAACACATACACATTTAGGGTAAACAATATGCTACCAAATAACCAAGAGATCACTGAAGAAATAAAAGAGGAAATAAAAAATACATAGAAACAAATGACAAAAAAAAGATGATCCAAAATCTATGGGATGCAGCAAAAGCAGCCTTAAGAGAGAAATTTATAGCAATTCAATCCCACCTGAAGAAACAAGAAAAATCTCAAATAAACAACTTAACCTTACACCTAAAGCAACTAGAGAAAGAAGAACAAAAATACCCAACTTAGTAGAAGGAAACAAATCATAAAAATCAGAGCAGAAATAAATAGAAATGAAGAAAACAATAGCTAAACTCAAACTAGAAGCTGGTTCTTTGGGAAGATAAACAAAACTGATAAACTTTAGCCAGACTCACAAAGAAAAAAAGGAAGAGGATTCAAATCAATAAAATTAGAAGTGAAAGAGGAGAAATTACAACTGACACTGCAGAAATACAAAGCATCATAAGAGACTACTACAAACAGCTATAAGCCAAAAAAGTGGACAAACTGGAAGAAATGGAGAAATTCTTAGAAAAGTACAAACCTCCAAGACTGAACCAGGAAGAAATAGAAAACAGACCAATCACAAGTAATGAAATTGAAACTGCAGTTAAAAATCTTCCAAAAAACAAAGACCCAGGATGAAAAGTCTTCACAGGTGAATTCTATCAAACATTTAGAGAAGAGCTAATGCCCATCTGTCTTAAACTCTTCCAAAAATTGGCAGAGGAAGGAACACACCCAAGTTTATTCTATGAGGCCACCATTACCCTGACACCAAAACCAGATAAAGATATCACACAAAAAAAGAAAACTACGTGGCTTCCCTGGTGGTGTAGTTGTTGAGAGTCCGCCTGCCGATGCAGAGGACATGGGTTCATGCTCCGGTCCAGGAAGATCCCACATGCCGTGGAGCGGATGAGCCCATGAGCCATGGCCACTGAGCCTGCATGTCCAGAGTCTGTGCTCCACAACAGGAGAGGCCACAACAGTGAGAGGCCACAAGAGTGAGAGGTCCGTGTACCACAAAAAAAAAAAAAAAAAAAAAAAAAGAAAGAAAAAGAAAACTACAGGCCAATATCACTGATGAACATAGATGTAAAAATCCTCAACAAAATACTAGCAAACAGAATCCAACAACACATTAAAAGGACGATACACCACGTGGGATTTGTCCCAGGGATGCAAAGATTCTTCAATATACACAAATCAATCAGTGTCATACACATATTAACAAATTAAAGAGTAAAAACATACAATTGTCTCAATAGATGCAGAAAAAGCTTTTTACAAAATTCAACACCCATTTATGAAAAAACTCTCCAGAAAGTGGGCATAGAGGGAACCTACCTCAACATAATAAAGGCCATATACAACAAACCCACAGCAAAAATCATTCTCAATGGTGAAAAACTGAAAGCAGTTCCTCTAAGATCAGGAACAAGACAAGGATGTCCACTTTCACCACTGTTATTCAACATAGTTTTGGAAGTCCTAGCCACAGCAATCAGAGAAGAAAAAGAAATAAAAGGAATCCAAATTGGAAAAGAAGTAAAACTGTCACTCACTGTTTGCAGATGACATGATACTATACATAGAAAATCCTAAAGATGCCACCAGAAAACTACTAGAGCTCATCAATGAATTTGGTAACGTTTCAGGATACAAAATTAATGAACAGAAATCTCTTGCATTCCTATACACTAACAATGAAAGATCAGAAAGAGAAATTAAAGAAACAATCCCATTACCAACACAAAAAAAGAATAAAATACCTAGGAATAAACCTACCTAAGGAGGTAAAAGACCTACACTCAGAAAACTATAAGACACTGATGAAAGAAATGAAAAATATCACAAACAGATGGAGATATATAACATGTTCTTGTTTTGAAGAATCAATATTATGAAACTGACTATACTACCCAAAGCAATCTACAGATTCAAGGCAATCCCTATTAGATTACCAATGACATTTTCCACAGAATTAGAACAAAAAAGTCTACAATTTGTATGGAAACACAAAAGACCACGAACAGTCAAAGCAATCTTGAGAAAGAAAAACAGCTAGGGGAATCTGGCTCCCTGACTTCAGACTATACTACAAAGCTACAGTAATCAACATAACATGGTACTGGGACAAAAACAGAAATATAGATCAATGGAACAGGATAGAAAGCCCAGAAATAAACCCACACATGTAAGGTCACCTAATCCATGACAAAGGAGGCAAGAATATACAGTGGAGAAAAGATAGTCTCTTCAATAAGTGGTGCTGGGAAAACTGGACAGCTACATATAAAAAAATGAAACTAGAGTACTCCCTATCACCATACACAAAAGTAAACTCAAAATGGATTAAAGACCTAAATGTAAGACCAGACACTATAAAAGTCTTAGAGGAAAACATAGGAAGAACACTGTTTTATATAAATCACAACAAGATCATTTCTGACCCACCTCCTAGAGTAATGAAAAAAAAACCAAAAATAAACAAATGAGATCTAATGAAACTTAAAAGCTTTTGCACAGCTAAGAAAACCATAAATCAGATGAAAAGACAACTCTCAGAATGGGAGAAAATATTTACAAATGAAGCAACTGAGAAGGGATTAATCTCCAAAATGTACAAACATCTCATGCAGCTCAATATCAATAAAACAAGAAACTCAATCAAAAAACAGGTAGAAGACCTAAATAGACATTTCTGCAAAGAAGATATACATATGGCCAAGAGGCACATGAAAAGATGCCCAACATCACTAATCATTAGAGAAATGCAGATCAAAACTACAATGAGCTATCACCTCACACTGGTCAGAATGGCCATCATCAAATAATCTAGAAACAATAACTGCTGGGGAGGGTTTGGAGAAAAGGGAACCTTCTTGTCCTGTTGGTGGGAATGTAAATTGATACAGCCACAATGGAGAACAGTATTGTCTGTTCCTTAAAAAACTAAAAATAGAACTACCATATGACCCAGCAATCCCACTAATGGGCATATACCCTGAAAAAACTGTAACTCAAAAAGACATGGTAGTGAGGTAGATGGACCTAGAGTCTGTCATACAGAGTGAAGTAAGTCAGAAAGAGAAAAACAAATACCATATGCTAACACATATATATGGAATCTAAAAAAAAATTTGGCCATGAAGAACCTAGGGGAAAGATGAGAATAAAGACGCAGACCTACTAGTGAATGGAATTGAGAGTACGGGGAGGGGGAAGGGTAAGCTGGGACAAAGTAAGAGAGTGGTGTGGACATATATACACTACCAAAGGTAAAACAGATAGCTAGTGGGAAGCAGCTGCATAGCACAGTGAAATAAGCTCGGTGCTTTTTGACCACCTAGAGAGGTAGGATGGAGGGGGGGTGGGAGGGAGGGAGATGCAAGAGGGAAGAGATATGGGGACATATGTATATGTATAACTGATTCACTTTGTTATAAAGCAGAAATTAACACACCTAAAGTCTGTCATACAGAGTGAAGTAAGTCAGAAAGAAAAAAACAAATATCATATAAATGCATATGTATGGAATCTAGAAAAATGGTACAGATGAACCTATTTGCAACTCAGGAATAGAGATGCAGACATAGAGAACAAACGTGTTGACATTGGGAGAGAAGGATGTGGGGTGGGATGAATTGGGATATTGGGATTTACATATATACACTACCAAGTGTAAAACAGATAGCTAGTGGGAACCTGCTGCATAGAACATGGAGCTCAGCTCTGTGTCCTGTTGTGACCTAGATGTGTGTGTGTGTGGGGGGGAGGTCTGTGAGGGAGGAGATATATGTATAAATATAGCTGATTCATTTCATTGTACAGCAGAAACTAACACAACGTTGTAAAGCAACTATACCCCAATTTTTTAAAAAAACATATAGATGAGGAGAAAAACATTTACATGATACAAAAGTCAGTTGTATTTCTATATACAAGCAATGAATAATGTAAAATTGAAATTAAAAGTTACTTTCACAGTAGCCTGAAAAATATGAAATATTATGGGTATGAATCTGATATAATGTGAGATCTGTACACTGAAAACTACAATTCACAAATAATTGTGAGAAAATGTTAACGTACTTCTCTTAGTAACTCATAAGAGTTGACACACAGAAAAAAATCAATAAGAATGTAGATTTAAACCACACAATAAATTTTACAACATATGGTCATATATAGAACACTTATCCAACAAATGCTGAGCAGACATTTTCTACAAGTACATCCAGAATAAAAAATGTAGCAATCCATATACTAGAAAAAAAAATAGTAAAATAAAGTGAGCCTCAACACATTTAAAGGAATTTAAACCCGTTGAGAAGACATACCCTTACCATAATAGCTAGAAACTGAATAACAGAAGTCTAACTAAAGAAATGCCCAAATTATCTGTTGGTCAAAGAAGTCATGATGAAATTAGAACATACATTGAAATGATAATGAATATATTACTCAATAAGCTTTATTATTCTTTCCTCACCAATCTCTCTGTTCTGTGTTTCTATAACTGCTATTAGGTAGTGTTTGGAACTTACTACTTTTCATTCCTTTTTACTTAAGAACTTCATTCTGGGAGAATTCCTTGGGCCAATTTATAGTTCAAAAATTCATTCTTAAACTGTGTCCTTTATGCTTTAACATATCCATCAACTTCTTAAAATATCGGTGCTCATATTTTCGTAAATTCTCATAGAGCCTTTTTTCATAACTTTCTATTTTTTCTAACACCACAGATGTAGAGGGTATTTATTGCATTTCTGACACCTGACTGTGTTTGCCTTCCTAACACATCAATTTTGTTTTGGGTAATCACCTCTCCTCCATTTTACACAGACTTTGCAGAGCTATAAGTCAAGATTCCTTCTCTCTTCTAACCAAGGGGTGAACATATAGTCAAAGCTAGGAAAATCATACTCTCTCCTGTGACATGAATTCAAAGGAATCAAGGAAATAAAAATGTGCAGATCATATTCACTTGAAGGTACCATCACTGCAGAAGAATAATTCTTACTGCTTCGTTTTGCTCTTGTTCTGTTTCTAATCCTGGGTCTCCAGCCTCATATTCATTCTATGAGCTTCGTCATATACTCTTGATAAATTTATTTTTTAAATTAACCACAGTTTGTTTCTGAGTCCTGACACCAAAGAAGCCAAACTGACACAAGGTATATGTCTTAATTTATACCTCTGAGGGTAGCAATTTTTCTTATGGTCTTCTGTTTGTTCTAATAACTCTACTTCCTTGGTTGCTGGCTTTTCAGTTGTTGATTATGTTGCCTTTATTTTATGATGTTGGTTTCCTAAAGTAAGTAGTGAATCATAGAATTCTCTATTTTTTCAAGGATTAGGTGTCTGTTTACTATAGCCTGCCTCCAGTTTTTGTGCAGAATGGATGGAATTTGGTGCTGGCAACCACATCAATGCAACTAGTTCATCTTCCCTGAGAATTCCTCATTCTTTCTTTCAGGACCATAAATTATGCACACAGTTTCTGTATGATGATAAATGAAGCTCACCCATTTGACTCAAGCATAGTTGGGAGGGAAGCAAGATTGGTGATACAGAAAAAGAGTTAAAAATGCCCAATAGTATACCACCCTTTCTGAATTGAACTCTTCAAGAAATCACTATATAGATTGCCCTTGGGCCCTCTTCTCTCCTTTGTATTCGTTATCTTTGAACTTGGCTCACCCTCTGAATCCTTCTTGCCTTTTTCAACAATTCACTTGAGTAGTTATCACTCTGTCAACTTAAGTGCCTTTCAACAATTTCTCAAATAGTAATGATGATTCTGTTTTCTTATTTTTCCACGTTAATATGGATTAATTCTGTTTTAAAATACCTCTTCTGTTATTTCTAAGCAGGCAAGATATGGGAGGTAATTGTACTCAATCCACATAAATGAATGAAAGTTATGAGTCATAATAGCCAATGAAATATACTGGTCTGGAGAGATGCCTGAGATAGATCTAGAAATTTTTGTAACATCAAAATATAAATGGAAGTTAAACAATGGGAATGCATTAAAGAGATTACATACAAGAAGGATAATATGAGATATTGAACCTGGACATTAATATTTCATGTGTGGATGAAGAGAGAGAAGGAATTGAAGACTTAAAGGAAACCTTCTAAGAAAAGAGTAGTCTTAGGAAAGAGTGGGTCTACACAAGCTGAATTAAAAATTTTTATTATCCTGTTTAACTCCCAGCCCCACTTCAATATGTACCTATTAAAAGAAATTCATTTATCTCCAAAATTTCCATATGAATTATCTGTCTGTAAACTAATATTGTATTTTGAGGCAATAGGCCTATTTGCATAACCTAGAACAACGATATATTGCTTCATTGAGTAGATGGTAAGTAATAAAGCTAATGATAATGATGATCATGATGACGATACTGGAAAATTCTTAGCATATATTTTGACCAGTATTGCTGATTTGTTGCTTTCTTCCACATCCAACTGGAATCTGAGTTTTTCGGGAGTGAGTAGATAATCAGGCTTACATTTTATATTTGACACCAAAAGTATTTAAAGCTTTAGCTCAGATTGTTAAAAGTTTGTTTTCACAAATGACCTACACAGATTCTTGCAGAATTAAACAAAGCTTATTCTACTAACTTTATTGGTATAGTTGCATTTTGAGGAGCTCATTACTGAACACCTAGAATCTCTATATGGTATATACAACACACCAAATGCATGAGTACTTAAAAATGATTCTTTTTCAGAATATGAGGACGGTGAGGAATAACAAGTATTTGCATTGATTTGTTGTCTGTGTTGAAGGCTGTCTTGAAAGCTCACTGTGCCTAATTGCTTCATTTTGTTGTTGCTGCTCATTTAACTAAAAAATCAGTAGCTTCTTTTATACTTTGTGTTAGATTTCCCGTAGCTCTATAGTTGCAACTTTAAACTTGTTCTGCCTTTCATGAAAGACATTTATTAATTATCTCTTGTATACTCAGTGCTATGCAGGTTCCTTATAATACTGAAGTCAAATCTTTGTACTAGCAGATTTTGAAGCTTCACTTCTCTTTCTTCTAACTTCTCTCTTTCAATGGCATGAGACTCTAACTTGAAAAATAATTCAAGCAAAAATTTTTAAATGTAACCAGAGTAAAAATATTTCCATGGCAACTTCTTTATCAGGACTTATGCATGAACTACTTCAGACAATTTTATCTATATAAATGAGTCTTAAATATGGGAAATTCTCATTTTACAGATAGATTGTTTTTCTCATTTATTTGCATAAATGTTATTTTGAACTTGGAAGGCCTTTCCCCACAGAAACAATGGTATTCATAATAATAACCCCTTAAGGTTGTCCAACATGTCACAGTTTTCAAAGTGTCTTTACAACTATTTTTCCACCCATCTTGGAAGAAACACTTTAGGAATTTATGTGGGTGTTGTGGTTTCCTTTATATAAATGATCAAAACCAGGCTCAAAGATTAAAATGAAATGTCTGTTTTCCTCTACTCATAGAACAATTCTGGCACCAAAAGTGGGAGTTTTCCCACTCTGACAAGTTCTCCAACCCTCCCAACAACAACTGTATGTCCTGTAATTCAATTTTGATACTATCTGGAATTAACAGAGACTCCACATATTAAAGGCTCAGTCCTGTAAGACTACCCCTCTAGCCACATACACCCCTCACTTCAGACACCAGCAACAAGTCCCAGGTATCAACTGTACTTCTGACCGACTAGCTATAAATCAGAGGTTCCCATAACCCCTCCTCAGGTTTAATTCTTTGCTATAATGGCTCACAGAACTCAGGGAAATACTTACATATGTTGACTGGTTTATTATAAGGAATATAGATGAATAGACAGATGAAGACTGACATAGGTAAGGTCCAGAAGAGTCCTGAATGCAGAAACTTCTGTTCCCATAGTATTGGGGTGCATCACCAGCTTGACACACGGATGTGTTCACCAACTCACAAGGTCTCCAGACCACATAGTTTAGGGTTTTTTATGAATGCTTCATCACACAGGCATGATCACTTATAAACTCAATTTCCAGCTCCTCTCCTCTCCCCAGCAGATGGATGGTGGGGCTGAAAGTTTCAAGCTCTAATCTTGGCTTGGTCTTTCTGGTTACCAGTTACCATACTGAAGCTATCTTAGGGCTCCCAGCCACCAGTCATCTCATTAGTATAGGAAAAGACATTCATCACTCTAGATATCCTGAGGGTCTTAAAAGCTCTTATGTCAGGAATCAGGGTCAAAGACTAAATAGTAAAATAAAAGATGTTTTTAGCACCCCTATCACTCAGGAAATTACAAGCATTTTAGGAACTCTGTGCCAGGAAACAGGAGCAGAGACTCTCTCTATCTAATATCCAATATTGTATATATTATATTATTTGTTATATATATAATAATATACATTATACTTATTATGTCACAAAATGTTGTGACTTGCCTGAGGTAATGTGACCAGTGAGTGAATCAGTAATAGGAAGGATTGGAGTAGAACTCTGTATTTTGGCTTCTAGAGTAGTACTTATTCCACCTTATATGTCATGTTTATTAAGTTACTCAGGATGTCCAAAGCTGTTTTCAAAAGTATTATACATTTTCCTTGAAAGATGGTATGAAATATTGGAAAGGCAATAACTAAGTTGAACAAATAAAACAGATCAAATAAGATATTTGATATCTAGGTCTAAAGAGAGTATGTTCAATTGGATAAAGATGAGGAAGCTGATGAAAATTTGCAGAGATTCTGGAAGGTGCTTCAGGGAATGTTCAAGAATTTTAGTTGAAATGGGAATTTGGGGTGCAGCAATGTTTCTTTTTTTAATATATAAATTTCTTTATTTCTTGGCTGTGTTGGGTTTTCATTGCTGTGCGTGGGCTTTCTCTAGTTGCTGCGAGTGGCGGCTATCCTTCATTGCAGTGTGCGGACTTCTCATTGCAGTGTGCGGGCTTCTCATTGCAGTGGCTTCTCTTGTTGCAGAGCACAGGCTGTAGGTGCATGGGCTTCAATAGTTGTGGCACATAGGCTCAGTAGTTGTGGCACACGGGCTTAGTTGCCCTGTGGCATGTGGGATCTTCCTGGACCAGGGTTCGATGTCCCCTGCATTGGCAGGCAGATTCTTAACAATTGCACCACCATGGAAGCCCCAGCAATGTTTCTTTTATATGAAATTTTCCTCAAAATATAAGGCTATTCTTTTGTTTTCCTTAATATTGACATATAAAAATTATGACAGGAGTCTTATTGAGTGGTGGGGTCTTTTACGAATCCAGAAGAGAAAAGAAAAAATAAGAGGGAAAAAACTGGAGAGAGAATTTCTTAAGGTTAGTGTGATAGAGTTGAAAGAGAAAGGCAGAGAAGGGATATATTCAAGACAGAACTTGCTGATGTGAATTAAAATGAAATGTGAAGGAAGAAAGAAAGAGCAAGACTGGGGATCATGAGCAGTGTTAGGTAACAAAGAAGATGAAGAAAGAAGACAAGGGCCCCATTCTTCTCTTTTCCTTTTCTGGAAGGGCCTTGGAAAACTCCAATGACACATGTGGTAACCAGGTCCAAAGATGGCTCCAATGCTATCCACCTTCTTGTTCTAACCTTTGTGTGATCTCCACCCTTTAAATGTAGGCTGGATTTGGTGACTTGTATCTAATGAATAGAATGGGTCAGAGGTGAAGAGATGTCACTTCCGAGATTAGGTTATGAAAGTCTTCCGTTTCCATCTCCCACACCTGCCCTTGATCTTTCATGCCTCTCTCTCTCTCTCTCTCTCTCCTTCCCTCCCTTTCTCCCTCCCTCCCTCCCTCTCCCTCTATTGTACCACCTGTTCTGGAGGAATCAAGCTACCATGTTGTGAGAAACCTCTTATGGAGAGACCAACATAGCAGAACTGAGGCTTCAGTCCAATGGTCCACAAGAAACTGAAATCTGTGAACAGCCACATGAGTGGATCCTTTAGCCCCAAGCGAGTCTTGCAATGACTAGAGTCCTGGCCTGCTTTAGTACTCTGAATTGAAATTAATAGGTAAACCCACCTAACATGAACAATTTCAAAAATGCATTAAAATGCTCTAACCATAATACAAAGAAGAAATAAAAGGGAATCAACAATATGCATTTAAATATGTAAGTTTTCTAGCATGACTACACCTGAAGATATATTGAAGTAGTAAAATGCCTGAATCTATATGGGACAACAAAAGCAGATTGCTACAGTCCGGTTTCCTCCTGAAATACTATGAGCAGTATGTCCATTGGTGATGTAGTTTTGCAAAATAATGAACAACTCTTGGTATAATAAGGTAAAACACAAACTTTCCTTAAAACGCAGAATATTTACATCTGTAATATAACATTATATTGAATTTTGAAGATTTTGCTTGTAGATAGGTTGTTATCTATTAATTTCATTGCAGAATTGTAAAGCAGGCATAAAAAGCAATTATAAATAGAAGGCATTAAGTCTAATAGGACTGAGCATTGGTGTAGAGAACTTTTATTTTTAAAAAAAGAGAACATGAATAGGAATAAGCAGTGGTCTAGAAAAGAAAACTTAAATTTAGTGAGAATGTTGAATCATCTTGGTAGGGAGTAATAAATCAACTCAACAATTCATTGCTAAAAGTGGGAAAAAAATTTTATCTGTCTATAATTCAAAGAATTCCTGGACAGCAATTTATGGTTCCTCCTAATATAAACATTGTAAATTTACACCTTTTAAGATACTGATACACTGAAATCTTTGCCATTATAATCCCAACTATTGTTCTTCAATGTCTTTCTTTACTTCTTTCTAATTAGTCAAGTACTGCTTCATTTTACAGTAAATTATCTTTTTACATTCTTTCTCTCCATGTCAACCAGATGACTTAGTAATCCATATCCAACCCCAATCCATATCCAAAAAAACCCCAGAAAAACAAAAACTACATGACATTAATCCTTAAGAAGTAATTCTGGGTGATTTCTAATGTGGGTCAAACACAAACTGAGCATGAATTTTAGACTGTCCTTAGATGAAAACATAGCAATGTTTAGAGTCACAATGAGATTGGTTTGATACAGTGGTATAAACCTCCATACTTTAATGTATGCATTGCTTTTCCTTCAATGTTTACTTTATGATTTTTGATGGTTTATGAATATCACTGTCTGGAGATAGTATCCAGTATCCAGAAGGGAAGCCATGTGAATGTCTTATGATAGTAAAATAATCCTGTGAACATTAGCAAATTAAGAAATTATAATCTCCACAGTAGTGACCACAGCATAACTAAAATGTGTGAAGAATCTTATATTAGCATCAGCAAAAAGACAGGTAAGAAGGAGACATGAAAGAAAATGGGCAAGGGAAGAAGATGTGGTATTTAATGCAAAGGAAATTGCTCCTACAGGGTGATGACTCCAGTGGTTTTCAGCTGGTCAGTAGTGCTGAGTAGTGGACACCATGGGGTCCTTTACAGAAAAACCTCTTAGTTTTCAGAACCACATTATGTTGATGTAAAACTTCATAACTCAAACCTGTAAAACCTACACCCTGTATTCAAAAGCAGAAAAATCCAAACCATCTCTTACTACCATTGACCTTCTGGGATAATAACAACTTGTATTATTTTTGCTACTAGGCTACTTTTCCTTGCCTGCAGTTTTTTTGAAAGATAAAAATATTTCCTTGCCTTACCACCTTATGCTCCTGCACATACTCACAGGTCATTAAGATTTTATTTTTTTTCAGTTATCTTTGTAGTCCATGTGGTATTCATGAAACTTTTTGTGAGCTCTTCACATCAGATTTTAGTTGTGAAGCTGAGCCCAGAATGAGTCTCAGCAGTTAATTCTCCCATCCTTAGCTGAGCCCCTATTTCAGCCTCCAGAGCAATTATCATAAAGTCTCCTCAGACTCTAACTCTATCCCTTTATTTTAAAGTTTCAGCAAATGACCTGGCTTCCTTCATAAAAACAAGCAAACAAATAAATAATACACAAAAAACAACAAAACAAAACAAACACAAAAAAACTCTTGTAACCTGAAGTATAACTTTATTTGTCTTTATCACCTTCATCTCCAACTCAGTAAAGGAATTCCCTTACTTTTCCTAAGGTAAAACCCTCTATCTGTACAATCTGTACAATCTTAAATCTTAAATCTGTGCAATCTTACATCCATTCACTGCTGTCTCCTATAAAATTGTCCCTTGAATTATTCCCAGTCTTATTTATTCAATTTAATCCTCCTAAGTTTCTTTTACTTCTCAGTATACAAGCACTCAAAATATCTACAGCCCTCCATTCTTTCCCTCTACCCTCTTCAATCTACTGTCCTATCAATAATTTCCATTATTATTGATTTTCTAAGAGAACAATATGTCATTGTCTCCATTTAGTCTCTTCAATCTTTTAAAATTTGGCTTTTGTTCTTAACAATTAAAATAAAGTTACTCTAATAAAGTCTCCCTTTGCTTAACACTGTTTTATTCACTAATTCATTCTTAATGTCTCATACTTAGTAGATGTGCAATAAAACTTTATTGAATCAATCAAGAATAAAATTATTTTTTAAATTCTTATCAAACCATTCAAAGGCCTCAATAATCAATCTTGAATATGTTTCTAGTTTCATCTCTTGCTATTTCAAATTATATCATTTATTTCAATCAAATTGAGCATACTATGAGCTCTGTGTCTGTGTCTTCATTGATTTGTTCCCAGAAGAAATTTCTCTTTCCCTCTGCCCATTAAATAATATGCAGAGGCATTAGAAAATAGCTGTTAAGAGTTTGGCATAGGATGTCAGGTCACTTGAATTCAAATTTTACTGCATTACATACCATCTATGTTTACTATTGTCCTTACTTACTTATTCTTCAAGGATCATTTGAAATGTCTTCCTTCATTATTACCACTGGAGGAGAAAGAAATACTTTCCTGTTCACCTCACTTAGCATCCCAAGATGTTTTGTACTCTTAGGTTCTCTTTAGATTGAAAGTTCCTATGGGATTAGGATGTGCCCCACTAAGCCTTGTCTTCTCCCACCTCTTCCATAACCTCAAAGACAATGCTTTCTATCAACAGTCACCAAAGTCTTCCCTAAAGGCGGCAAGCTTAAGCTTACCTGGGTATTAGTCCAGTAAATGGAAGCTGCTGGAAAGATCAGGGGCTAGAGGTTGATATGGTTCCCTCCAGTTCTTGAGAAAAACAGAGGAAGTGTAAGCCATGATCTGGACCAAAGATCATACTTCAGAAATTCAAAATTGTTCGTCAAATGCATACTGTGATGGGTTGATTAGATGAAGCAAAGTATATACCTGCCTCAAGTAGGGGGAGAAGGGGTTAAATAACCTCTTACATGATGATACAGTCGGCTTGTGAGGAAATTCTAACAGTTCAAGTCACCTGGTCTAAGAGGTTAATTAAAAATCAGAGTGCAATACAGGGAGAGCAGGGACTTTAACACTTAGTTGCCAAATCCAGTGCCTTATATTGAGTAATAAGAGATAAGGAACTAAGGCAAAAATGAAAGAAGAGCTAGAGGGGTTGCTGAGTGAGAAGGGTTGATGTAAGCATAAAATAGGTTTGCGGACTTAATAATTAGAGCAGTTCATGGTGCATAGTTATATATAACAATGACAGCAATAGTGATAGTTATTATTATCCTGGTGGTCTGGATTAGGATAGAGGTTAAGAGCTAGGAGGCCAATAACAGAGAGGCATTTTATTTGAGATGTGAACAAAAACAACAAAAAAATGCAAGCATTCAGTCAAAAAAGGTTTTAATATGGAGGCCTTTTGGGCATATAATAAAAAGGTCCAAGAGAGGCAACCAGGTAAAAACAAAGACCAAAATTTCAAAGTTGGGCTTGAGAAGCCAAGCCTAGAGAAATACCCTAAGGTGAATAAAACATAGCTGTTTTGATTTTGTATGTGATTCTTGTGACTGTTGCCTGGGGTGTGTCCAGGAATTGACTGTGTACTAAGATTAACTACCTCCAGAAATATTCCCACATTTTGTAGGAATTTCTACCTTAAATAGAAATGGATTATAGTGCCTGAATCTTATCCTAGGATTCATTTTGGCTTCTGGAGAGTTCTGGAGTCCTGGGTCATATTCTTTTATGAATCTTATACTTAATCTTGGGAAATGTGATCCCCATAATAGGGAATGTAGAATCAAAAAAGCAAAACTTATAGCTTAGAGAGAGGGGGATGGGTGTAAAGACAGTGAAAATTGGTAGAGAGGAGAATTGTCACTCTAATTTGAATAGTGTCAAAAGAAGATATTGCTGGAAAGAACAGGAGCACAGCAAAAGAAGTGGTTTGATTTGAGAGTTAGAGGGCAGTGTGGCTAACAGAAACTGGGATTTATAGGGAATAAATAGAGTCATTGAGGTGAGTCCTTACATTATGGTGCTGGAGGCAACTCATGAGCCATTGCAATTGTCAAGCAAGGGGAGTTGAGAGTTTAAGAGCTCTGGCTCTGTGAGGCATACTGGACTTTGAATCCTGGTTCTGTCACCCTTTGACTGTGTGATATAAAAGAAGATAAGACGTATGATTTTGGAGAAATGAGTGTGAGTGGGGCTGATGGATGGTATGTATTAGTTAGGTAACAATTGAGAGTCAAGACACCCTGACGTTGGACCTCTCTTAACCATGCCAACTCAAGAGGGGAAGAGTTTCTTCTCATTCTCGAAGTGACTGTCATCTTCTGATCACTCCAGGAATATTATCAGATCTAGAGAGTTCATCAGAGTGTTTGAGTTCAGAGGTGGCTGTGCAAGCATTCTAATTACTCATTCCAGAGATCTCATTTTCTCCACAGTTCCCAGTTTGAGATGTGCTGTATAATCATCTTATTTAAGTAGTTAAATTAAAGCAGAAGCTCTTATCAGGTGCCATTGGGAAGCTGGTCATGTGCGTTAGAAAAATGCACATACTTTATAGTTATATATGATTTTGATCCTTATTTTCAAGGCTCATGGCTCGGTGACTTTGGGCAAATCAATGGCTCTCTAAATTCCAATTTCTTTATATAATATTGATACTCAATACTAAAACCCATCTCATAGGGTGATTGTGAGGACTAAGGGATATAAAATTCCCATCCAGAGGCAAGCATTTAAAATGTCCCTCTTCCCCTTCCTTTCAGACAGAGTCATTAATCACCATAAAGGACTTCCTGATAAAAATAGCCACTTCTACTAACCTGAAATTCTAAAGACTGAAATGTCTGGAGAGAAGGTAATGCATTAAACCATACCATCGGTTGACACCTTAGAATGAGTTTCTCCAAAATGTTCTATTACAAATAAACTGAAATTACCTCCCTATAAAATAAAACATGTATATGTTTTGATAGAAGGGAGGGTGGACATTTGGATTAGCCTTGAGCAGCAGAAGATAGCACCCAGTCCCAGGAGAGGTATGGGGAAGATCTAGCAAAGGGACAAACACCTTAAAAGAGAGGAGAAATATGAGAGAGTCAGAGATCATTTTGCCTGCTAAGTGAGGACACAAAAAAGGGTCTTAAGAATAATAGCAGTTTAAATATTTATGTGTATTTATTCATTACATATTTCTCCTGGTGGAACATAGCTATGTGAGGTATTATATTTGTTTTATTCATCTCTATGTCTCTCATCTACTACAAGCTGGCACATAATACATACTTAATAAATACTTACTAAATGAATAAACAACAAATTTCTAGTCATTAGGCACTAATAAGTGTCTAACTCTGTGTTAACCTATATATTTCTCTAGTCCCATTTGATACAGGCATTATCTTTGTTTACAAATGAAGGCACTGGGGCTATAAAATTTTGAGAATTTTAAACAAGGTCACATAGCTGTTAATAAAATAAATCAAGATTTAAAGCCAGGTCTATCAGCTCGAATCCATCCTTTTCCTGTTATACTTTACTGGACAAAAATATTTCAGCTCTGTGCCTCCATAGTAGATGCTATGGTATCACTGCTCATAAACCCTCAGAATTCACCTTTAAATGATGATATTTTCTTTCTGCAGTTACTTAAGGGGTATTTTTACTTTTTTGGCTGAGGGAGTACGCTTGGCCTGCATGCAGAGTAAGCCGGAAGTGCCAGAAAATTAATGTCCTTTGCAAGCAGCCATCAATCAATGACAGATGGGGAGTTGGAAAATTTTTTTCACCCTTTGGTTGGGTAATTCTGACGCATATTCTGTAATGTTTGCCCTATGAGTCCCAGTGAGATTGAGCCCAGTTGCTCATAGGAGTAACCTACAAAAGAACACACACTTTTCTGACCTTCTTCCCTTTTCTGATTCTCTAGTCCACTCCCCTCCTGGTACTTCCAAGAATCGCCTCCCAAACAAACTTCTTGTTCCCAAACTTTCCTCAGAGAAACCTCAGGGAAACTGTTCTTCCAAACAGTTTTCTCACCTAACTTAAAAAAATCTCTCAGTGGTCCCCAGGTCTCCTCATGGTCTTATTTCTGTAATAGGCTCTTGGTGGATAGCTGAACTTAGGCCATTCACAGTCCAAAAAATGAGCTAGGGTTAACAGGCATATACCACTCTATATACCCCATCTGGATACGCCCAGTTCTTCATCTTCTCAGTCTGAATATCCCATTCATATGTGGGGACTCTTTGATGCTTTGGGTATTTTTCAGGACCTATCCATGTTAGGATGCCAGAATGGTATCCAATTAAAGGCAAAGTTATGATTACACTTGATGATTTTGTGTATATATTCTATTTGGTAACAGTAATAAAATAGGCTGGAAGAATATTTCTGAGAAGTGACTGACTTTGAATGCTGTCTGACAACACCTGGAACTTATAGCGATCACCTAAAAATGCACTCTGTATCAATACCTCTCACTGATACATTTCACCACAAAATATGATATTTTCATTGACATTTGCAGCATTATTGAGGCTTCTGGAGTGTTTTATATTCAGCCATTTCATTAACATCCATCTTTCTTGAACTTTATTATTGATCCATAAGTAAGTTATTCTGACTTTCAGCAGACTTATAAATCAGTCTGAGAAATAAACTCAGTAGTACAGTTCAGGGTACATTCAGTTTAATTTTCTACTGAGGCTTGAGAAATTCAACCATACCCTATTAGTTTTGTGTTATGAGTAGTCTGTGTGTTTTCCCAAAGAAACTTTTTTATAAGCAACTTTGTTGACAGACAACCAATATTAAAAATAGATTATGTAAAGTTCAGATTTATTTGGAAAGGAAATTTAACTTGATAGGAGAAAATAGATGTAAAGTATAGGAGTATCACAGGACAAGAACACTTAATCAGGATTCAGTAGTTGAATTTAATTCCATGAAAGTAGCCTTGCCCACCACCCAATTACAGGGCCCAGCTCAGCGCCTGTCCTAGAGAAGGCACTAAAGTATTTGTTAAACTAATTAATGTAAGATGAGAAAACTATCTGTTTTATTTAAAATCATTGGCCCATTCTCAAGGTGTTCATGTTAAACTAGAGGCTCAGAAAGGAAATTCACTGTTTGTTAATGTCAGACTACCTAAATTTCCTTTCTGAAAAGGTTTCAAGAAGTAACATATCCCTGTCTTTTGTGAAAAGCAAGTGTTACCATTAATTTCAGCAAAAGATTTCCATAGGGGAAGGTAGCAATAAAGGGCCCAATTGTCAACTTAACAACTGCCTTTAAATAAGGCCCAGCTAACTGAACACTAAAAAGAAGATCCCCAATAAAATTAAACTCAAGCCCCACAGTAATTAACTTGAACCATTTTCTTTGCCCTGTTCTTGCGTTTTTTCCCCCACTCATTTCTATCAGACTTTTAACTTTTCTAGAGTTCTCTACTAGTTTTTGGAATGGAGTCACCTCAGATTTTCGATCCTAAACCACAGGTGTAATACTCCAGTTAAAGAGATTGTATTAACTAATGAAGAAAAGAAAATGTTCTATACCAGGGCATTTTTGTTTCAATGGTAGACTCAATATCCTTCAAGTGTTTTGTTTCCTTGATGCAGAAATATTCAGGTGAGTTTACCAAGTCTACAGTAGTTAGTGGTTTCACAAGAATAAAAAAATGCATCACTAAGAAAAGTTCCAATTTGTATTATTAATTATACTATCATCTTCATTTTATTATATTTTTCTGTTATTCAATATAGTCGCCCACAATTATTTTGAGTTTCTCCATTACTTTCAACAGTAAATTCATCTTCTCCATGTCTCTCCTGATTTTGGAAGGCTGTGAAGAAGTTTAAAACCAAATCATCTAATTAAAAGACAGAGAGAAATATTGACATGAGCTCAGTGCTGAGCACATAACACATTTAACATATTATTTGAATTAAATTGAATTAATTTATTTTAAGTCCTGTCCTCTGGTTTTGCATTTTTTTAAATTCTTTGACTTGAAAAATAATAACTTTTAACAATTTATAGATTTCTATCCAACAAAGTCATTTGTATATTCTTATTACTCCTGGAAAAATGTGTTTTGGCACTCATACTTTAGATGGGCCCATTTTGCATAGATGCCTTTTGATCATTTTTTAGAAAACACCATTTAGAAATAAATTTTCTCTTGTTTAATCATAGGACCAAGATTGTTACAGCTCATGATTCATATATAAACACTGGTATAGTCATTTGAATATTTTATACCAGTTGCCTATTATTAATGAGTTATGCAGCACTAAAAAATAATTAGGGTGCAAAAGCAAAATAGTTTTTGCATGCATTATTGGTATCTGGTATTTCTCATTATTATTATAAACAACTTGACTGGAACAAACAATAATGTTGCTTTCATGCTATTTATTTTTATTTTTGCATTTCTGTTTCAGCTTCTCTCTTCCCAAGACCAAGAAGTAATTTTTAAGCAGAGTAGTATGTATTTCTCTGACATATGGATTGATTACCACATATGATAACAATCAAATTTGATATATAATTCTCATCTGCTACAATTTCAAATGCATAAATACTTCTCCATGGGCAATGTATATAGACAAAATATAGACCAATTTAGTGTAAACAGTGGTTCGCTAATGTTTATGCTGTAATTACTGAGTGTTTCCATGCCCCTGTTATGCCCCATGTCATTACTACAAAAATTCAAACTAAGTAACAACTCAGGAGAAGAATACAGAGGGAGGATCAGAAGGGGGAAGCAGTAGGTTAGGATCTTTCCATTTCTCATGTAGGTCACCACTTCTATAGTCTAGAGCTCCTCAAGGCAAAACTTAAGGATCTTCTAAGGATGTGCAAAGGCAGTAGGTTGCCTTCTCCTTCAAACTGGTGACATGATGGTCAGAGAAGTAAGGCCATTATTAACTAATGAATAAATAGATTTCTATCATTTAACACACAGGTACCAAAAATGATAGCACATTTTTCTACCCAAAGCATTCAATTCTTAGCATGTTGATCCTAAATTATCCCTGACACCCATGTCTCTTCCATCTGCTCAGAGTTAGATACCTCATTTATGCTGGAGGTCCAACATACATGATGACTTTTCTGTTTTCTTGTCCATACCTCCCATTATGTTATAAACCCTAAGACCAAAATCTGTGTCTCTCTCACTACTGTATTTACTCAAACTTTAAAATCATGGAAGTTCTAAGTTTCTATACTTCTAGAAAGAAGTGAATTAATTTAAAATACCATGTGTTTTCTTACAAAGAAAATAAAATGGAAGAATTTTCCATACATAAATACCTATTAACCTGTGAGGCTATATTAAGTCATTCAGATGTTATCAAGGAATAATTATATTCCTTGATAACAAGGAATAATTATATTCTATTAAGTATAATATTGCAACAAGTGCCATCACAGAAAAATACCAGAATGCTTTAAGGGCAGTACAAGTCATTGCCTAACAAGTTTAACCACTTAAGTGAATGTCAATTTAAATTATTCTCCATATAACCTATTAGAAAGTAAAACATTTTATGGTAGTCCAATTATATTTTCAAAAATGTAAAAACACTTCTTTATGAATGTTGTGGTTTTGTGTAAACATATAAAAAACATCTCCTTTATTTAGCTATTGCATATGAAAATGTTAGTATTGTATATTCACTAATATTTTATTGAAAACAATTTCAGGATGTGGAATATTATTTTCTAGGAATTAAAAAGACATTTATACTAGGTCTTTGTTTTTCTTCAGCCTCAGATTTCACATAAATTTGGAATTGAACTCACTGCACTCATAAACAGTTATTAGTTCAGTTAAATAAATTTGCAGTGCAGAAATGGGCCAGTATTTCCCTCATTAACTCTGAGTTCCTTTTTGACATGGAAATGTCGATGTCTGATGATTATTCTGCTGCCAGACTAACCTCAGACTAAAATATTTTCCTAATGACAAATTTCACTTTAAAAAAAATGTTCTTCCCTTAACCTTGTTGTCCCTAAAGCCTTTAAGCTCCTTTGGAAGTTGGTTAGAAATGGTGGAGTCCCAACTGGACTGTCTTAAATTAGTTTGCCATATAGAGCCATCGTACTGCCTCATGCCCAGGAGAGTGGAAGGTGAAGAAATGGCACAGCAGAATTGCTTACCAAAAGCCCTTCCTTTAAAAACTGGGCCAGGATGCCCTGACTCAGCAAGACTGGGAATTCAGACTGTCTGTCTCTTAGCTCAGTCTCCTGTGAGTCTATCCTGCCTGATTCTGCTCCATCCTAAACCATAGTTCTCCTTTTAGTATGACCATGATGACTTAATGTCCTGTCTTCAAATGTGTCCTTATTAGTGTTCTCTTACTAACTCACCAGTTCTACTGTTTGGAAAACTGTTGTTTCATGTCCCCAGAAACAGACACCAGAATTATAAAATCTTGTCCTGCAAGGATCTACAGACTTCTGGCAACTGCTGTTTTCCCAGCATTCCTATGCTATCATGTTTCCAGGTATGTACATTGTGCCCCTCTCCTCAGACCTCAGATTTCACCTTGCTGACATCACTCTGCTTGAGAGCTCCATACAAATGTTACTATGGAATTCTGCTAGAATATTGCACTTTGCTCCCATCCACGACAGCAGTTTGTTTGATTTACTGATGGCTTCTTTTGTTTGACAAGTTTTGACTTCTTTCCAATGCTTTCATTGCCCTAAAGACAGCCAGCCTATTTAGGTCCTGTTCTCAAGAGATACTGAATCCAGATTGAATGACTATAGAAGTTAGTAAGTCTTGTGACTATAAAGGAAGCCTGAAGATGGACTGAGACAAATGGGTGAAGCTTTGAACAGTGTCTGAACTCATGAAAGTGTGATGTTGATATCGGCATTTGCTTTTCATGACCTGGGTTCAACAATATCTTAATTGTATGACCTTTGTTAAAGACATTTGAACACCTGGACCTCAATATTCTTCTTTGTAAAATGAGACAGATAACAGTATTTATTACCTGGCTGAGATGAGGGGCAACTATGTTCGTGGGTGTCAAGTTCTCTGGAGACGGATGGCATGTAGAAACACTACCAAAATGTCGCACTTATGATTACCTGGAGGTGCCATGTGTTCCAACCATCAGCTCTGCACTGAGCACCATTTATTTAACCCCTACACAGCTCTCCAGGCCACTGATGCTGGTTGGGCTGACTATATAGCACAAAAACAAATAGAAGACTACCTTGCCTTAAGGGATAAGTGCAATATTGAAAGGTACTCAAAAACAAAAAGACAAGTATCCAAAAACAGAAATAACCCTCACTGCATGAGAATTATTAAGTCATTGTCAACAGCTAACTTTAAGCAAACCCAGATGTGTCAACTGATAATTTAGGGGCAAAGGAGCTGGCTTTTCTTGATTTTGAACATATCTTGTTTTGGAGGATAACTGTTTTGATATCAGAGTCCCTTTACTTAAAGTGCCAAACCATCACTTTTCCTATACTTATTTCTCGAGTTCGGGCACTGAGCCTTTGAGGAAATAAGATTACACACATTTCTATTAGAATTATACACAGTTCCACTTTAATTCTTTCCCTGCCTTTGCTCATGTGAGTGCTTTAGAAAGAAGGTACTCCACTTATTTCTGGAAACACAATCCTTCTCATCTTTCAGGATCCACATCTCATGCCTTTAACTTCATGAATTCCTCCCCAATTCCCCCCAAGCCTCCAGTTGATGTAACTGCAGCCTTTTTTATACTCCTATAGCACTTGAAATGTTTATACCTATAGATAAATAACAATTTTGACTTTATGAACCACTGACTCATACACTTGCTTTAACTCCCTGTCATATGTCATTTGAAGACTGTTTTGTATGTTTATGTGTTGTCTGTTGGTGTGCTAGATTCAATTTTAAGTTTCCAAACTTTTAGAAACATGCCTTGAATATTGTAGAACCTCAATAAATGTTTGTTGAATGCATGAATTACCAGACTGAAGATCCTTTAGATTCTGTATTCCATTAGGGAAAAGATTATGCTAGTTTTGTCAATTACAGGGCCTCATAGAGGGTAGCATTCAAAGGAGGTGCTCAATAGATATTTGCTTGGTGTATAAATGGGTAGGACATCCATATGACCCTTATAGATGTTTCAATTAGAGGAAGCCTCATTTAGATTTAGAGAGAAGGACAAGAGGTAGCTACATGACACATTTTGGAAGGATTTTAAGAATCAGGAGAATCAACTGCAAGCATCCATGTGCAGAAGTCACACAATGGCTCTGAAACATAATGAAATTTGTAATAAAAATGTTTTTTTCTCTTAATTCAGAAACAATTTTATTTTTCCCCTCTGCTCATTACACATTTAACTTCATATATATATATATATATATATGTAGTTTTAAAAAAATTTTTAACATCTTTATTGGAGTATAATTTCTTTAAAATGGTGTGGTAGTTTCTGTCTTATAACAAAGTGAATCAGCTATACATATACATATACATATATCACCATATCTCCTCCCTCTTGTGTCTCCCTCCCACCCTCCCTATCCCACCCCTCTAGCTGGTCACAAAGCATGGAGCTGATCTCCCTGTGCTATGTGGCTGCTTCCCACTAGATATCTATTTTACTTGTGGTAGTATATATATGTCCATGCCCCTCTCTCACTTTGTCCCAGCTTACCCTTCCCCCTCCCCGTGTACTGAAGTCCATTCTATACATCTGCGTCTTTATTCCTGTCCTACCCCTAGGTTCTTCAAAACCTTTTTTTTTAGATTCCATATATACCTGTTAGCATATGGTACTTGTATTTCTCTTTCTGACTTGCTTCATTCTGTATGACAGACTTTAGGTCCACCCACCTCACTACAAAGAAAACAATTTCGTTTCTTTTTATGGCTGAGTAATATTCCACTGTATATATGTGACACATCTTTTTTATCCATTCAGCTGTTAATGGACACTTAGGTTGCTTCCATCTCCTGGCTATTGTAAATACAGCTGCAATGAACATTGTGATTCATGACTCTTTTTGAATTATGGTTGCCTAAGAGTATATACCCAGTAGTGGGATTGCTGGGTCGTATGGTAGTTTTATTTTTAGTTTTATAAGGAAACTCCATACTGTTCTCCATAGTGGCTGTATCAATTTACATTCCCACAAACAGTGCAAGAGGATTCCCTTTTCTCCACACCCTGTCCAACATTTATTATTTGTAGATCCTTTTATTATGGCCATTCTTACTGGTGTGAGGTGATACCTTATTGTAGTTTTGATTTGCATTTCTTTAATGATTAGCGTTGTTGAGCTTCCCTTGTTGTGTTTATGGGAATCTGTATATCTTCTTTGGAGAGAGGTCTATTTAGGTCTTCTGCTTATTTTTGAATTGGGTTGTTTCTTTTTTTGATATTCAGCTGCATGAGCTGCTTGTAAATTTTGGAGATTAATCCTTTGTCAGTTGCTTCATTTGCAAATATTTTCTCCCATTCTTTTGTCTTATGTATGGTTTCCTTGATGTTCATAAGCTTTTAAGTTTCATTAGGTTCCATTTCTTTATTTTTGTTTTTATTTCCATTCCTCTAGGAGGTGGGTCAAAAAGGATCCTGCTGTGATTTATGTGAAAGACTGTTCTGTCTATGTTTTCTTCTAAGAATTTTTTCTCTTACATTTAGGTCTTTAATCCATTTTAAGTTTATTTTTGTGTATGGTGTTTAGGAGTGTTCTAATTTCATTCGTTCACATGTAATTGTCCAGTTTTCCCAGCACCACTTATTGAACAGGCTGTCTTTTCACCACTGTATATTCTTGCCTCTTTATCAAAAATAAGGTGACCATATGTGCATGGGTTTATCTCTCGGCTTTCTATCCTGTGCCATTGACCTATATTTCTGTTTTTGTGCCAGTACCATACTGTCTTGATTACTGTAGCTTTGTAGGACAGTCTGAAGTCCAGGAGCCTGATTCCTCCAGGTCCATTTTCCTTTCTCAAGATTGCTTTGGTTATATGGGATCTTTTGTGTTTCCATACAAATTGTGAAAATTTTTTTCTAGTTCTGTGAAAAAAGCCATTCGTAGTTTGATAGGGATTGCACTGAATCTGTAGATTGCTTTGGGTACTTTCAATCCAGGAACATGGTATATTTCTCCATCTGTTTGTACCACCTTTAATTTCTTTCAACAGTGTCTTATAGTTTTCTGCATACAGGTCTTTTGTCTCCTTAGGTAGGTTTATTCCTAGGTATTTTATTCTTTTTGTTGCAATGGTAAATGGGAGTGTTTCCTAATTTCTCTTTCAGATTTTCCATCATTAGTGTATAGGAATGCAAGAGATTTCTGTGCATTAATTTTGTATCCTGCTACTTTACCAAATTCTTTGATTAGCTCTAGTAGTTTTCTGGTAGCATCTTTAGGATTCTCTATGTAAAGTATCATGTCAACTGCAAACAGTGACCGTTTTACTTCTTCTTTTCTGATTTGAATTCCTTTTATTTCTTTTTGTTCTCTGATTGCTGTGGCTAAAATTTCCAAAACTATGTTGAAAAATAGTGGTGAGAGTGGGCAGCCTTGTCCCACTCTCACAGTTCCTGATCTTCGAGGAAATGGTTTCAGTTTTTCACCACTGAGAGCAATGTTGGCTGTGGCTTTGCCGTATATGGCCATTATTGTGTTGACGTAAGTTCCCTCTATGTCTACTTTCTGGAGGGTTTTTATCATAAATGTGTTTTGAATTTAGTCAAAAGCTTTTTCTGCATCCATTGAGATGATTGTATGGTTTTTCTCCTTCAATTTGTTAATATGGTGTATCACATTGATTGGTTTGCATATATTGAAGAATCCTTGCATTCCTGGGATAAAACCCATTTGATCATGGTGTATAATCACTTTAATGAGCTGTCAGATTCTGTTTGCTATTATTTTGTTGAGGATCTTTGAATCTATGTTCATCAGTGATACAGACCTGTACTTTTCTTTCTTTGTGACTTCTTTGTCTGGTTTTGGTATCAGGGTGATGGTGGTCTTGTAGAATGAGCTTGGGAGTGTTCGTCCCTCTGCTATACTTTGGAAGAGTTTGAGAAGGATAGGTGTTAGCTCTTCTCTAAATGTTTGATAGAATTCGCCTGTGAAGCCATCTGGTCCTGGGCTTTCGTTTGTTGGAAGATTTTTAATCACAGTTTCAACTTCAGTGCTTGTGATTGGGCTGTTTATATTTTCTATTTCTTCCTGGTTCAGTCTTGGAAGGTTGTGCTATTCTGAGAGTTTGTCCATTTCTTCCAGGTTGTTCATTTATTGGCATATAGTTGCTTAACCTCTCATGACCCTTTGTATTTCTGCAGTGTCAGTTGTTACTTCTTTTTCATTGCTAATTCTGTTGATTTGAGTCTTCTCGCTTTTTTTCTTGATGAGTCTGGTAATGGTTTATCAATTTGTTTATCTTTTCAAAGAACCAGCTTTTAGTTTTATTGATCTTTGTTATCGTTTCCTTCATTTCTTTTTTCATTTATTTCTGATCTGATCTTTATGATTTCTTTCCTTCTTCTAACTTAGGGTTTCTTTGTTCTTGTTTCTCTAATTGCTTTAGGTGTAAGGTTAGGTTGTTTATTTGAGATGTTTCTTGTTTCTTGTGGTAGGATGGTATTGCTATAAACTTCCCTCTTAGAAGTGCTTTTGCTGCTTCCCATAGGTTTTGGGTTGTCGTGTTTTCATTGTCATTTGTTTCTAGGTATTTTTGATTTACTCTTTGATTTCTTCAGTGATCTCTTGGTTATTTAGTAGTGTGTTTTTTAGCCTCTGTGTGTTTGTATTTTTTACAGATTATTTTTCCTGTAATTGATATCTAGTCTCATAACGTTGTGGTTGGAAAAGATACTTGATACGATTTCAATTTGCTTAAATTTACCAAGGCTTGATTTGTGACCAAAGATATGATCTATCCTGGAGAATGTTCCATGAACACTTGAGAAGAAAGTGTATTCTGTTGTTTTTGGGTGGAATTGTCCTATAAATATCAATTAAGTCCACCTTATTTCATGTATCATTTAAAACTTGTGTTTCCTTTTTTATTTTCATTTTGGATGATCTATCCATTGGTGAAAGTCAGGTGTTAAAGTCCCCTACTATGATTGTTTTACTATCGATTTCCCCTTTTATGGCTTTTAGTATTTGCCTTATGTATTGAGGTGCTCCTTTGTTGGGTGCATAAATATTTACAATTGCTATATCTTCTTCCAGATTGATCCCTTGATCATTATGCAGTGTCCTTCTTTGTCTCTTGTAACAGTCTTTATTTTAAAGTCTATTTTGTCTGATTTGAGTATTGCTACTCCAGCTTTCTTTTGATTTCATTTGCATGGAATATTTTTTTCCAATCCCTCACTTTCAGTCTGTATGCGTCTCTAAGTCTGAAATGGGTCTCTTGTAGACAGCATATATACGGGTCTTGTTTTGTATCCATTCAGCCAGTCTATGTCTTTTGGTTGGAGCATTTCATCCATTTACATTTAAGTGTAAATGTAAATACATCAATATGTATGTTCCTATTACCATTTTTTTAATTGTTTTGGGTATGTTATTGTAGGTCTTTTCCTTGTCTTGTGTTTCCTGCCTTGAGAAGTTCCTTTAACATTTGTTGTAAAGCTGGTTTGGTGGTGCTGAATTCCCTTAGCTTTTGCTTGTCTGTAAAGGTTTTAATTTCTTCATCAAATCTGAATGAGATCCTTGCTGGGCAGAGTAATCTTGGTTGTAGGTTTTTCCCTTTCATCACTTTAAATATGTCCTGCTGCTTCCTTCTGGCTTGCAGAGTTTCTGCTGAAAGATCAGCTATGAACCTTATGGGGATTCCCTTGTATGTCATTTGTTGTTTTTCCCTTGCTGTGTTTAATACGTTTTTTCTTTGTATTTAATTTTTGATATTAATATGTGTCTTGCCATGTTTCTCCTTGGATTTGTCCTCTCTGGGACTCTCTGTACTTACTGGGCTTCATTGACTATTTCCTTTCCCATATTATGGAAGTTTTTAACTATAATCTGTTCAAATATTTTCTCAATACCTTTCTTTTTCTATTCTTCTTCTGGGACCCCTATAATTCGAATGTTGATGCATTTAATGTTTTCCCAGAGGTGTCTGAGGCTGTCCTCAATTCTTTTCATTCTTTTTTCTTTATTCTTCTCTGTAGTAGTTGTTTCCACTACTTTATCTTTCAGGTCACTTATCTGTTTTCTGCCTCAGTTATTTTGCTTGATTCCTTCTAGAGAATTTTTAATTTCATTTATTGTGTTGTTCATCATTGTTTATTTGCTCTTTAGCTCTTTTCAGTCCTTGTTAAACATTCCTTGTATTTCCTCCATTCTATTTCCAAAATTTTGGATCATCTCTACTATCATTTCTTTGAATTCTTTTTCAGGTAGACTGCCTATTTCCTCCTCATTTGTTTGGTCTGGTGGGTTTCTGCCTTGCTTCTTCATCTACTGCACATTTCTCTGTCTTCTCATTTTGCTTAACTTACTGTGTTTGAGGTCGCCTTTTCGCAGGCTGCAGGTTCATAGTTCCTGTTGCTTTTGGTGTCTGCCTCCAGTGGATAAGGTTGGTTCAGTGGGTTGTGTAGGCTTCTTGGTGGAGGGGACTGGTGCCTGTGTTCTGGTGGATGAGGCTAGATCTTTTCTTTCTGATGGGTAGGATGGCTTGCAGTGGTGTGTTTTGGGGTATCTGTGACCTTATTATGATTTCAGGTGGCCTCTCTGCTAATGGGTGGGGTTGTGTTCCTGTCTTGCTAGCTGTTTGCCATATGGTGTCCAGCACTGTATCTTGCTGGTCATTGAGTGGAGTTGGGTCTTAACATTGAGATGGAGATCTCTGAGAGAGCTTTCACTGTTTAATATTATGTGGAACCGGAGGTCTCTGGTGGATGAATGTCCTGAATTTGGCTCTCCCACCTCAGAGGTACAGGCCTGACATCCAGCTGGATCACCAAGACCTTGTTAGTCACACTGCTCAGAAGAAAAGGGGAAAAAAGAAAGAAAGAAAAAAATAAAATAAGTTTATTAAAATAAAAAAATTAAAAGTAATTAAAAAAAAGAAAAAAAATATGGACAGACCAAACCCTAGGACCAATGGTAAAAGCAAAGCTATAGAGACAAAATCACACAAGGAAGCATACACATGCACACTCACAAAAAGAGTAATGCAAAATATATATATATTTTTTTAAAAAAAAAGGAAGAGAATAAGCAAATCAAGAAACAAATCTGCCAGTGATAATAAACTCTAAGTCCCAAACAAAGATAAACATAAACCAAAACCAAATTAGATGCAGAAAGCAAACCCCAAGTGTACAGTTGCTCCCAAAGTCCTCAGCCTCAATTTTGGGATGATTCATTGTCTATTCAGGGATTCCAGAGATGCAGGGTATATCAAGTTGATTGTGGAAATTTAATCTGCTGCTCCTGAAGCTGCTGGGAGAAATTTCCCTTTCTGTTCTTTGTTTGCACAGTTCCTGGGGTTCAGCTTTGGATCAGGCCCTGCCTCTGCATGTAGGTTGCCTGAGGGCATCTGTTCTTTGCTCAGAAAGGACGGGGTTATAGTGGCAGCTGATTAGGGGACTCTGGCTCACTCAGGCCGGTGGGAGGGAGGCGTACAGAATGCGGGGCGAGCCTGCGGCAGCAGAGGCCACTGTGACGTTGCAACATCCTGAGGTGTGCCTTGTGTTCTCCTGGGGAAGTTGTCCCTGGATCACGGGACCCTGGCAGTGGTGGGCTGCACAGGCTCCCAGGAGGGGAGTTATGGATAGTGACCTGTGCTTGCACACAGGCTTCTTGGTGGCTGCAGCAGCAGCCTTAGCATTTCGTGCCCGTCTCTGGTGTGCATGCTGATAGCCGCATCTCATGCCCATCTCTGTCTCTGGAGCTCGTTTAGGCTGCGCTCTGAATCCCCTCTCCTCGCGCACCCTGTAACGATGGTCCCTTGACTCTTAAGCAGTTCCAGACTTTTTCCCGGATTCTCTCCCGGCTAGCTGTGGCACACTAACCCCCTTCAGGCTGCGTTCACGCAGCCAACCCCAGTCCTCTCCCTGGGATCTGACCTCTGAAGTCCGAGCCTCAGCTCCAAACCCCATCCGCCCTGGTGGGTGAACAGAGAAGCCTCTCAGGCTGGTGAGTGCTGGTCAGCAGCGATCCTCTGTGCAGAAATCTCTCCGCTTTGACCTCTGCACCCCTATTGCTGTGCTCTCCTCCATGGCTCTGAAGCTTCCCCCCCACCCCGTCCCCATCCCACCCACCGTCTCTGCCAGTGAAGGGGCTTCCTAGTGTGTGGAAACTTTTCCTCCTTCACAGCTCCCTCCCACTGATGCAGGGCCCTTCCCTATTCTTTTGTCTCTGTTTATTCTTTTTTCTTTTGCCCTACCCAGGTACGTGGGGAGTTTCTTGCCTTTTAGGAAGTCTGAGGTCTTCTGTCAGTGTTCAGTAGGTGTTATGAAGGAGTTGTTCCACATATAGATGTATTTCTGATGTATTTGTAGGGAGGAAGGTGATCTCCACTTCTTACTCCTCCACCATCTTGAAGGTCTCCTCGGCATTTACCTTCTTGATAAACTTAAATTTGTGTGCATATTAATTACTGAAGTTTTAGATGAAAGCAACTATTCAAAAGCATATTAAATTTTACATGCCTTAAAATGCACCATAAAAGTTACCAGTGCAGTGGCTGTCTCCGAGTACACATATGAGATATTTGCAAGTCAGACATAATTACATAAAGCGTTTGATGTTTAGTGTTCATGAGGCCCTTCAATAGTTAAAAAAGATTATATGGCATGACAAATGTGACATACATGCACAATAAAACTGCAATTTACTATAATGCTTGGAAAATGTTGTCTTTTCATTAACAGAATTAATGGGTAACTAAGAATTAAGCAGAAAACACTTTTTCCCTCTAGAAGTCATTGAGTGTTACAATTATAACTTACTATATCAGTAGCCTCCTAACTGGACCACTTATCTTCCATTCTTGCCCCTCTACCTTCTACATGCCTCACAATGGCAACTTATCTTTTTAAGACATGAAGATCACATTGCTTCCCATTACATTAGAGTTAAAACTTAAACTTTTTACCACGTAAAATAATTTGTGGTGAGAACCTTAGCTACAGGTCATGCTCAATGGTTTTTAACCTGGGCTGCATATTGGAATCACCCAGGTAGAGTCAAACCATTGTGATGCTTGTGTTCTCCTCCCAGAGATCTTCATTTAATTGGTCTGGGCTGGAACCCAAGCATGGGCATCTTATAATAGCTCCCCAGGTGATACAGATGTGCAGCCAATGTTGAGATCTGCTCAGCTGAGGGTTTGGCCCTCATTGGGGGAGAGAATGAGCAATCATTGATGGGTTCTAAATAATGAAACAACAGAATTAGAATTGGATTAGGAAATAATAAAAATGTTCAAAATTTACCCTTTATATGTAATTTTTCTTTGTAAACAGAGAGTGGCATTCACCACCTCCTTTATTAATCTTTGAGTCAATTTAACTCCTTTCAATAAAAAATAGCAACTCGGGGCTTCCCTGGTGGCGCAGTGGTTGAGAGTCCGCCTGCTGATGCAGGGGACACAGGTTTGTGACCCGGTCCGGGAAGATCCCACATGCCGCGGAGCGGCTAGGCCCGTGAGCCATGGCCACTGAGCCTGCGTGTCCAGAGCCTGTGCTCCACAATGGGAGAGGCCACAGCAGTGAGAGGTCAGGTTCATAAAAAAAAAAAAAAAAAAAAAAAAAAAATATATATATATATATATATATATAGCAACTCATCTAGAGTTCATAAGACTGATGAAGTTGTTTAATAAGCATTTATTAATTACGAATGCATCCTTGTCACTAAGACACCACAGCATATTGCTAGGTAAAATCATTTATTTTTCAGTAGTATGTGTTGTGTTTTCACTATGTGCCAGGTGCTGTCCTAGATGTAAGAGACATGAAAATGAACAATCACAGTTCTATCAATACTTGTCAGGATGTTCACTCTTCATCAGGAGGACAGAAAAATACAGAGCTAATTCAATGACAGAGTAAGACAGTCCAGAGGAGTAAAGATAAGGGAAAAAATAATTTGTTAATAGGAGGAGGGTCAGTCACAGAAGCTTCAGAGAAGAGGTGTCATTCGGACTAGACCTTAAAAGATGGAAGGAGATTGACCAAGCAGAGAGGAGAGGAAGAATATCCTAACTGGGGGCAATGATAATAGCTGTGGCCTGGAGGAAGTATGAGAGGGTGTGGTCTATTGAAGACTTATTGGGCAATCAAGTATATTATGTGTGCTGGAAGGGATGGTGCCCCATAAAAACAGAAAAATAATTCACATTATCTCAGTCTCTTAGGATCTTTAATGTCTTACAATAATTCATTGATATTTACAGGTTTTACTTGGTAATGTTTCAAATCTATCTATGATGCCAGCCTACAGCTCTATTTCCTTTTAAGTTAGCAGTGAATCCAGGTGGTGATACATGTAGATAAAAGTCATTCTCATTGTACAAAAGAGATATCAGCCTGCCCTAATTCATCCTGCATTGGCCTAAAATTTCTATCTAATCTAAGGATTATAAACTACTTCCTGTGAGTCAAATTTGACCCAGTGCCTGCTTTTGAAAATAAAGTTTTACTGGAACACAGCCATTATTATTCATTTACATGTTGTCTATGGATGTTTTCACACTATAATGATAGAGTTGAGTATTTGTGACAGAGACCATACAGGCTGCAAACCTAAAATAGTTACTATCTGGACCGTTACAGAAAAAAAATTGCCAACAGCTGATCTAACCTATGCATGATAATTTTCTTCTATAAAAACCCAATTAAAATTAAAATTAGTTAGTTGAGAGGGATAAGACATTAAGGCACAGTCACTACCTAACACGTTAGCACACAGTTTTGTGTGGCTAGTAAGAGCACAAGGTCTGGAGCCATCTATGCCACTTTTAAATCCCAGTTCTGTCACTTACCAGCTGTGTAAGTAACTTGGGAAGGTTCATTAACCTCCCTAAGTCCTAGACAGGGGCCATAGGGCTCAGTTGTGATGACCATTCATTATCTAACTCAAGGGGCAACATTCATTCCACAGTCTATGTAACTGAAACCATGAAATTACACTGTATGCAAACTGTGTGCCCCTATGTGTTTTATTCATCTTTTAGATATGATCAACAATCACACCTTTCTCATAGAAGAGTTGGGAGGAACAAATTAGTAATATAATAAAACAATTAGGGCTTCCCTGGTAGCGCAGTGGTTGAGAGTCTGCCTGCCGATGCAGGGGACACGGGTTCGTGCCCCGGTCTGGGAAGATCCCACATGCCGCAGAGCGGCTCGGCCCGTGAGCCATGGCTGCTGAGCCTGCGTGTCCAGAGCCTGTGCTCCACCTGTGCTCCACAACAGGAGAGGCCACAACAGTGAGAGGCCCATGTACCGCAAAAAAAAACAATTAGCACAGGGCATAGCACAGAGTATGTACTCAATAAATAAAGTTATTGTGCAGATGGCTAGTTGTCTTGCCAAATCCCATTCTCTCTTTCTTCCTTTCTGTTAGAGTTTAAGTCAGACACAAAACCATCTGTTTAGGGTCCACATTTTGTACTTTCCTTTGCAGATACATGTGGTTATATGATCAAATTTGGGGAAAGAAATATGACTAGAAGGGTTAAGTGCAAATTCCATATAATCTCTCATTTAAAATTACTCATTTTCCCTGGAATGTAGTTTTTTCTTCTCATGAAGTATATCAGAAGATATAGCAGAAAACTAACATTAGCTATGCAGATGAAGGCAACACCCTAGAGAGATGAAGAAACAAAAAGGTGAAAGGAATCTTGGTCCCTGAATAATCTGAGAAGTAGAACTCTTATGACAGACGATACAGAACAAATACACGTGAGAGACAAATAAATATTTATTTAAGCTACAATGGTTTTAACAGTTTTATTGATGTATAAAATTGACAAACAATAATGTGCACATATTTAAACTACACATTTGATATTTTTTGATTTATGTATATGCCTGTGAAACTATTACCAAAGTCACAATAATGAATAAACTCAAAATTCCCAGATTTCCATGTATAACTGATTCACTTTGTTATAAAGCAGAAACTAACACACCATTGTAAAGCAATTATACTCTAATAAAGATGTAAAAAAAAAAAAATTCCCAGAGTTCCTTGTGCCCCTTGGGAATCCTACCCTGCTGCCTCTCCCCTTGGCCTCCCACCCATAACTAGGCAGCCACTATATTTTATAGCATTTTTATCAGATTACCTTAGCCTTTATCTAAACAAATGCACATATTATTTGTTATTACCATGAGATATATATCAGTCCCCATGAAATTTTTTGGCAAATATTCCAGTTGATGGATATATGTGTGTGTGTGCAAAGCATAAAGCACAGAGTAAAGCAGCATTTTTGGGTGAGTGGTATAAGTGGTCAGGGACAACTTTTGTTTGATTGTAAACTCATTGCTGGTAGGGTTTATGTCTCATTCATCTCTGAATCCCCAGCACCTACAACAGTGTCCTACCTTCAAGATTCAATGCATGCAAAACTGATGGATGGATGAGGGTATGGTAGCACAAAAATGTGGGGAAAAATTCAACATTTTAAGTAGTTTCATAATTATTCACTGAGCTTGGCATGATTGTCAATGCATTAGGGGACCAAGATCAACAGCATATTTTTAGACAATTTTGTTTCAAAGCAAGCAAAGAAATAAAAAAAAAATGTTTAGATACAGAAATTTGGGGGAAAATATCTTTGATCTTCTAAAATATTTGGCAAAGGAGAACAATAAAATATTAAAATAAAATATTCAATGTTATGAAAACTCTCAGGAGAGAAACATTTTTATTTGACATTTAAGAACTACTTCTGATTATCTTTTTCAATTCCTTGTCTCCATCTTAAGAGAAAACAATAAAAATGGAATGATGCAGAATGAACAGAATGAGTCATGTGCCAGAGCAGAGGCGAGCGTCAAGAAAATGGATGGACTGAAATGGAGAAAACTTCACCAGATGGATTCACAGAGTGCCTGGTCCCTGTACTTTTTTTCCTTTGATGCTGTTTGCAGACTCAATCCTCATTTATTCACTAACTCAACCAACCAGAGACTAGGTGCCAGGGACTATATTAGAAGTTGGGGAGAAAATATAAATATGGAACTGTCAGTGAGGATCTTGGTAGGAGAAGACACTCAAGTGAACATAGTTAAAAAATAGAGAGACCGTACATGCCAATTTTCTCAGGACTGTCCCAATTTAACCTGGGATAATGTAATTTTTGCTAGTATCCTCTTACTTTCTAAAGTATCCCAGATCAGTTGATAAATGTAGTGCTATGATAGAAATCTTAATAGTGTCTCAAAGGACAGAGCAGTTAAGTCTATCTTAGGAGGTCAGGAGAGATTTCATAAATAGGAAACATTTAAAGTGAACATGAAATGAAAGTAGCTAAGAGCCAGGAAACAAAGGACAGGGTTGGGTACTTTAGGTAGAGGGAGTATTACAGGCTGAATTTCGGGGTTATAAGCAAGCATAGCACTTTCAGGAAAGAAGAGGGTAGTGGAGAGGAGGAGGCTTTAAGAGTATGGAAGTGTTTTTGCATTAAAAATTAATGGAGGGACTTCCCTCATGGTGCAGTGGTTAAGAATCTGCCTGCCAATGCAGGGGACACAGGTTCGAGCCCTGGTCTGGGAAGATCCCACATGCTGTGGAGCAACTAAGCCTGTGTGCCACAACTACTGAGCCTGCACACTACAACTACTGAAGCCTATGTGCCTAGAGCCCGTGCTCCACAGCAAAGAGAAGTCACTGCAATGAGAAGCCTGCACCCCGCAACAAAGAGTAGTCCCCCGCTTGCTGCAACTAGAAAAAGACAGCACGCAGCAATGGAGACCCAACTCAGACAAAAATAAATAAGTAAATAAAATTTATTATAATAAATTAATGGAGCAGAACAGATTAAGGTTGCATAAAAGAATTTCTGATAATCCATCTGGGTTGGTGACAACAGTTTATTAGTGGGTTCCATCCTCCCAACTGGCAATTCCTCAAAAAATATCCATTAGATCAGGTGTATGAGCAAGACAAAGCTGCTGACATTGGTTTAACATTTATAAGAGGATGAAACAAAAGGACAAAGGACAAAATATTGAATGCATGTAGTGACAAGAGAGCTTTTAATAAAATAAAATATTTCTTCAAAACTCGGTAAATTGGGAAGTGGAGTCAGACTGGATGGGACTGGGAAAGGTAGGGAAAAATAAAATAAGAAACTAAAGACAAGATAGTAGGATCTCAAATTATAGTGTATATAAGAATCATGTAATATGTTTATGAAAATTACATTCTCTGGTGCTTCAGTCCTAGCATTCTGATATAGAAAATCTGGCATGAGTCTTAAGAATCATCTCCAAAGATGGGTGTGGTTGAAGTGAAGTGAAGTGAAGATTGGGTGTTCAGAGAGTCATTGAACTCAGTACATAGATGCTCTGCCTTTCTTTGAAAATTCACTTTCATCAACTGTTATCCTTAAAGTAAGTGCTTTATTTAGTCCATTTCTTCCTTCCTATCATTTCTCATTCATTTTCTCATTGAAAACCACAGATTCAATTTAACGGTATATACTGTTACACTGTCACTCTTTTCAACAGTGAAAGACCTGTACACTGAAAACTATGACATTGATTTTTAAAAAAATTGAAGAAGACACAAATAAATGGAAAAATATCCCATGCTCATTAATTGGAAGAATTAATATTGTTCAAATGTCCATATTGCCCAAAGTAATCTACAGATTTGATGCAATCCCTAAAAGATTCCAATGACATTTTTTTGACAGAAATAGAAAAAAACATCCTAAAACTTGTATGGAACCACAAAATACCCTGTTAAAGCAATCTTGAGAAAGAAGAAAAAAACTGGAGACATCACACTTCCTGATTTCTAACTATTTTGCAAAGCTACAATATTCAAAATAATATTGTATTGGCATATAAACAGATAAATGGAACAAAATAGAGAAGGCAGAAATAAACCTACATGGTTATGGTCAACTAATTTATGACAAAGAAGCCAAGAATATGCAATGGAGAAAGGACAGTCTCTTCAATAAATGGTGTTGGGGAAACTCGACAGCCACATGCAAAAGAATGAAACTGGACTGCTATCTTATATCATACACAAAAAAATCAACTCAAAATGGATTAAAAACTTGAACATAAAACCTGAAACTATGAAACTTCTAGAAGAAAACATAAGTGGTAAGCTTGGTGATAATTTTTTCAGATTATCAGTCTTGGTGCTAATTTTTTCAGATTTGATACCAAGAGCAAAGGGAATACAAGCAAAAATAAACAAGTGGGACTACATCAAACTAAAAGATTATATATAACAAAGGAAACCATCAACAAAATGTAAAGCCAACATACCAAATTGTAATAAATATTTGCAAATTGTATATTTGATAAGGGATTAATATCCTAAATATAGGAAAGACTTATGCAACCCAATAGCAAACAAACAACCAGATTGAAAAGAAAATGGGCAGAGAATGTGAATAGACATTTTTCCAAAGAAAAGATCTAAATGGACAACAGGTACATGAAAAGGTGCTCAACATCGTTAATCATCAGGGCAATACAAATTAAAACCACAATGAGATTGTACCTCACACCTATCAGAATGGTTATTATCAAAAGAAATAAGTGTTGGCAAGGATGTGGTAAAAGGAAACCCTGTGCACTATTGATAGGCATGTAAATTGGTGCATCCACTATGGAAAATAGTATGGAGGTTCCTCAAAAAATTAAAATAGAACTACCATGTGCCCTGGCAATTCCACTTCTGGGAATATCTCCTAAGGAAATGAAATAATTATGTTGACAGATATCTGCATCCCAGAGTTAACTGCAATAACCAAGATATAGGAAAAACACACCTAAATGTCCATCAATGGATGAATGGGTAAAATATATGCAAAGGACCCTAGGTAGAAACTGAATAAATAATCATTTGAAAAATATTGGTTCTTTTCATTGGTTGTGTGTTGTGATTTTACTACATATCAATCCTTAGAAAACTTCAGAAGACTATCTTCAAGTGGACCTAATCAGGTGGAACTCTATGTGCCTAAGAAAGATTCCAAATAATCAGAAGGCATTTAGATATCCAGTAAGATTGGGGAAGGGTCAGTGTTTTAAGTCTTTGTAGAGAACTTTTAAATTCTAAGGGGAGCAATCTGTTACTCATGTCCTACATGACTGGTATAGAAACATAAAATGTTTACATTAGAAGGGGTTTTGGAGGTTATGTAGTTTTGAACATACTATTTTGATTAGGAAACTGAGGTGAAAGAAGGTTGTCTTTTATCCCACGTCACAGTGCAAAATGGTGCAAATTAACCCAGCACGTAGGAGTTTCAATTGGCAAGCCAGAGCTCTTTCGATCGCTCTCTTGATTGTGACTCATATTCATTCATTTATCCATTCATTTATTTTGCAAATTTTATTGAGTAACTAAGATGTGCCAGAATTTGTTGAAGATATTGGATACTTACATAGCCAATATTCCTATAATAACAGCTACAATTATTGAGATCTTATTATAGGTGAAATACATTTTAAATGATTTGCATATAGTAACTCATTCATCTCCACATTTGTGCACAGGTGGTATTTTGTATGCTCCCAAGATTTTGAAAAATAATTAGTCAAAAAAATTCACATAGATTAAATATTGAGATATTAATACCAAATAATGTACTGCCTGATTTCTTCATCAGCTTCAGGGAGAGGGGATTGTAATGTGCAAATGGGTAGTAAACTCTACATTCATTTGCAACTCTTTAACATACAACCGTTCATGGTAACACATTGTTACTTTGATATATATAAAGAAATATTACTCTTTCTAAAGCTGCTTTTGCTTAAAAATCCTGTCATTTAAGTATTTTCTGTACATTGTGTCCACAGGTTAGAACATTAACTTACCCATTTAAAAACTTAATTATTCTTCTTTAATTTTAAATTTTTATGTGAAATCATTTACAGACATCTTTCTTTTCAACCTTCACACACATCACAGAATCAACCAAAATGTTTCCCGAATCTGAAAATAATCCTAATTAATGATGAAAACTTAAATTTGTTGGCACATCACACTTTAAGAGTATTTGTATTATTTTGTAATTTAATTCTAAATATATCACATGAATTTATCATTTAAATGTCTTAATTGTAATGTTGTAATAAAACTATAAAAATATGGAAGAATATTGGGGTGATTGTTTTATTATCCCCAATTTGCAGATGAAGAACTGAGGCCAGAGCAATTACATAAACTTTCCCGAGATCCTATGTCTAGTATGTAATAAAAACTAGGATTTGAACCTAACCAGTACTGTTAACTACTACACTGTACTACCTCTCAGAGGGGACAAGCATGCAACAAAGTAGACAAGCAAATAATAAATAAATACAAATACTGACAGTGCTATCATGAATTAGAGTAAAGCTAAGAGTGAAGAGCAGGGTTGGATATCTATTCAGATGCTGGCCAGGAAAATTCTCCACATTGCAGTAATGTTAAGATGAAAAGATTGGACGCCAGATAAATAAAGAGCACGGGAATAATGGTCCACAAGCAGGGAATAACACACGAGAAGCCCAGGTGTGTAAGAGCTGGCATGTTCGTGCAAAGAAAAGGAGGCAGTGTGACTGGAGTGTGGAGAGCATGAAGGAGAACAGATATCGTTGGAGAGAAAGACCAGGTCCAGATTGGTGCAGAGCCTTGGACCACATTAAGAAATTTTGATTATTGTAAGTACCAAGGGAAGTCACTGAAGCATTTCAAACTGAGACCAAGGTATCTATGCTTTCTATATCTTCTTTTCAGTCTTTTTCAAAAGCTATTGTACTATACATGGTGGATTGTGAATAAAGATAGAGTCTTAACATTACCAATAGAGAAGGCAGGTTTTTTTTTTTTCACTTCTTTATTGTACAGAGGGGACAGAGGGCAACATAGAAACAATAAGCAGTAATATAAAGCTAAACATATCTCAGAACTTTGTCAGTTTTTCATGCCAATACAAATATTAACCTACTGCTCACACAATCCACATATTTGAATAAGTAACAATGACACTATTTAAAATGAAAAGGTCCAGGCCGCTGGCCCATATTTTTTGAAATTCTCAGCCTAAATGAAATAAAGTATCCAGCTAAAATTTTTCCTCAGCCCATAGGTTTCCTGATCATGTTTTACAAAGTGAATTATTTCTGCCTTTAAGAAAAATATGCTCTTGAAAAAATATGTGTTCTTTTGAGACCCATTTGAACCAGAAATGTATATCAGAGCAAAAACAAAAATAGATTTGCCTGGGACATATAGAACTGCTGACAGCAGGAGAGGGATGCAATGGAAGGGAAATATTTCCAGGAATTCTTTTTCTGCCTCCTTTAGAAGAATAAACCTGAAATAACTGTATTAGACCAGATCAGAATGTGACTCAGGATCAAGGAGGATGAAAGTGACAATTTGGGCTCAGTTCAAGGTTTACTCCCAAGGAGGCTAATAAGTTATGGGGAAAAAGTAATGAGGCCCTAATAAGAGTGGAAGAATGTGGTCTCTGTTGCCCTTTTGTATCTTACAGAGGAGCACTCAAGCTTGGTTGCTAGGCAGCCCTCACAGAATGGATATCCACCATTACAAAGGCAAACGGAATGCTAAGCTTTCTGTGCTATATACACCCAAGTTCACATTAGTACAAAAGCAATCTCTTGAAATGGCTGAAACCTTAGTTTTACAACTCAGAAAGCCTTGTCTCCACAGGCTAAATGTTCACGTCATGGGTCTTAAAATTTTTGCTCTCCCGTGAATGGGACAATCTCTCTTTATCTAAGCTTTCACTGCAAAACCTAAGAGTTCTCACTTATGTTCATCTGGGGACTTACCATGGCCAACCAGGCATAGCCCACCACAGTAGCCCATACTAAGTTTAAAAGTGATTAATTCCTGGTTACCCTATGTTCTATTGTTTACAAAAGTAGTATTTTAAACAAATCAGAAAAAGCAAAAAGAATGAATTACCACTTGTCTAGTCCCACATCATGAATTACATACTTAAAAATACCAGTGATAGTTAACTCAACTCAGTAAAATATAGGGAAAGAAATAGCATTAGGACAGTAATGCTACAGTCTCCAGTACTAGCTAAAAGAATTCTAGCTGACAACGTGTTCCCATAATCATTTTATAAATGATGGTTTTCATGTATATATGTGAATTTCAGGAATAAGCCATGTATCTGAACACTCTAGGTTTCTGTGGAAACAAGATTAAATCTGTGCTAACCAAGTAAGCACTGTGTATTTAGCAGTAACCTGATCCCACTGACCTAGCAAGGAAACACTTTTGCCTTTGAGAGCCAAAGGTGCTAGACATTTTTTTTCCCTGTTAGATATTCTTTTTCTCACAAAACATTGTGGGAACAATTGCATCAGCTTTGGAAAATTAACCCAAGATACATAGTTTAAATCCTCTGTTGAACAACACAAGATTAAATAAATGCTACAATAACTGAGTTCACAGTCAGTCATAGGCATAATTATGGTATTGACCTCTAACAATTTTTAAGACAACAGGTTATCATTTATAGATGATGTTTATGCAAGAACATTGGAACTGAGCTAGACAGAAAGAGCCTCTTTCACCACTGTCCCTCTATCTACAGGCTGAAAGGGAGTAAAAGTATTTAATATTAAACTAATGCTTTATAGTTTACACACCAAATTATGTGACAAATTATTTGACACATTTTATAAACACAGAAACTTATGTACAGAATGTTTAACCAACTTGTCCAATACCATACTGCTAATAAGTTAAAAAACAAAACTCAAACTTGAGTTCTGTCCACAGTCCCAAGTGTAAGTCAACAGCTACATGCATAAAATATATAGGAATCAATTGTGTTCTACGGGCTGGTGCAGCATGCCAGTATTTTAATTCGTACAGTCCCCTGACATTGTTTTTTCAAAACAATGTTGGTACATGTTATCAAATAAATATTTAATCTCATACTGCCTCAACTGTCCTCACATGATCTATCTAATCTATCAACACATATAAAACAAATCATTTTTCCCAAGTAACAAGCATAGGAAGAGTTTTATCTCATTATTTTCAGGCTGACACCAGTTGATCAATGTATTGTATTTTGTAAATATTGGCAAATGCTCTGATGTCTTGTGCCCAGATCAGCATCATTCTCAATGAAAACTTGGGGGGGAAAGGTAGTTTTTCATTACCACTCCCCAAAAATATATTTATGGATATGGATTAGTCTTACTCCATGAATGAGTACATCAATAAGAAATGAATTTAAATTTCTTTTTTATTATGAGATGAAATATAAAAAAATGGCATAGTTGCCATGAGATGCATTTTTGAGTGCATAAGTTTAAAAACTTTAGTTAGAAATGCCACTTATTATTACTTGTTTTGACATCTTTCTGAAATAATCCAGACCACTGTCCCAGGTGAGCAAACAAGAGGCCAAATATCCTCATCACTCCTCCCCCCACCCCCCACCCTACTCCCCACTTGCCCCCAGTATTTCTGCTGCAGCTGACTAGACCAATACAGAAGCTTAACAACAGGTCCCATCTACATAGGCCCTACCTATAACCTGTAAGAGATTCAGCTCCAAAAGATAAAGTGCACCAATCAGACTCTCTCAACAGTTTGAACCATTTGATGACAAGGGAAGATCTAGTCAGTGATGAATACTTGCTCTGAAAAGTTTATAGAACTGAATCTAGGGAGGCAATTAAAAGACCCCAATCCTTTGAAAGTTATATAAGAGGAGAATCTCAGAGGGAGATGGTTGGGAGACAGATGAGAAGGAAACTGAAACCCAGGCAGAAGCAGGATGCTGGAGCCCTCAGGCCCCAAGAGGCAAGCAGCCTCTGTCCTCACTCCCTAGGGTGGCCTTACCACACTTCACTTCCAACCTTGGATAACTGTGGGACTCTCTAGATGCCTTACAAAAATTTCCTTTTTCACGAGAAGACCTGAATGAGTCTCTGTTACTTACAACTGAAAAAATTACCCTAACTAGGACATGACCTTAGCTTTGAGAATCTGTGTGTGGGTGGGTGGGAGAGCAGTGTTCCCTCTGGTTATCTTTTACTTCCATAAACAAAATCAAAAAACAGGCAAAGGGTTTTAATTTTTTAAAATAAAAGTTCATGAAAGAGGAGAGGGAGATGTTAGGAAAGAAGAAGTGTTAGAGGCTCTTTACCGTATATTAAAATAAGAGCAATTTATTTGCTACCAAAAAATCATGACCATGATGTCTATATACTCAATCAGGCAGAAACATGATATCCTAAAATATGAACAGGGATGTATAGTCTAATCCCATGTGCACATTCAGTTCATATGGGGAATGAAAAGTCAGGATATTGCATGCCGTTTATTATGGTAGATGATGTCCACTGTTAATATTCCTGCTGAACTTGAGAATAAGTAGAAAGAAGCACCAAATCTGAAAGAGTACATTATTGGTGACAAGAGAAAAATACCAACAGGAGCAAGAAAACTGGGACTGCATGGTTTGCATTTCAAATCAGAAAACCACAAAGTTATACTTATAAAGCTATTTGTGGGAGGATGGATGCAGAAATAGCCTTGAGACAGGCATTTATATTTACACCAGGAATCATTGCATAAAATGCAGGCCTCTTCCTACATTAGGCAGGTCTAGAGTTGTCAATTCTACACCTTTACAATTGTAAAGGTGAACTTTACAATTGTCATGATAAATTACTTGACCAGTGCTGGCCATACCGAAGTTTTCTTAGTTACTATCAGCACAGAATGAGATGAGGATATTTCTGAGAACATTTTCACTTGTTAAGAAACTGATTCTGTTACATGCACTAACCATCAACTGTAGTTTTAATTGTTGTCTACCTTATTTCATAAACTTCATAGGGACTCTCAGGTGCTTTTATGGGACATTTGTTGATTCTGTAAACCCATGATCTATTCACCCCAATTTCTTCCTATTTTTTTTTTTTTTGGAATTGTGTGTCTTTTGGGGTTTTTTTTAACATCTTTATTGGACTATAATTGCTTTACAATGTTGTGTTAGTTCCTGCTATATAGCAAAGTGAATCAGGTATACGTATACATATATCCCCATATTCCCTCCCTCTTGCATCTCCCTCCAACCCTCCCTATCCCACCCCTCTAAGTGGTCACAAAGCACCCAGCTGATCTCCCTGTGCTATGCAGCTGCTTCCCACTAGCTATCTATTTTACATTTGGTAGTGTATATATGTCAAGCTTCGTCCCAGCTTACCCTTCTCTTTCTCTGTGTCCTCAAGCCCATTTTCCACATCTGCATCTTTATTCCTGCCCTGCCCCTAGGTTCTTCAGAACCATTTCTTCTTTTTAGATTCATTATATGTCTTAGCATACGGTATTTGTTTTTCTCTTTCTGACTAACTTCACTCTGTATGACAGACTCCAGGACCATCCACCTCACTACAAATAACTCAGAATCATTCCTTTTTATGGCTGAGTAATATTCCATTGTATACATGTGCCACATCTTCTTCATCCATTGATCTGTCGATGGATATTTAGGTTGCTTCCATGTCGTGGCTATTGTAAATAGTGCTGCAATGAATATTGTGGTACGTTACTCTTTTTGAATTATGGTTTTCTCAGGGTATATACCAAGTACTGGGATTGCTGGGTTGTATGGTAGTTCTATTTTTAGGTTTTAAGGAACTTCCATACTGTTCTCCATAGTGGCTGTATCAATTTACATTTCTACCAAGAGTGCAAGAGGGTTTTCTTTTCTCCCCACCTTATCCAGCATTTACTGTTTGTAGATTTTTTTTTTTTTTGCGGTACGCGGACCTCTCACTATCGTGGCCTCTCCCACCACGGAGCACAGGCTCTGAATGCACAGGCCCAGCGGCCATGGCTCACAGGCCCAGCCGCTCCGCAGCACGTGGGATCCTCCCGGACCGGGGCACAAACCCGTGTCCCCTGCATCAGCAGGCGGACCCCCAACCACTGCGCCACCAGGGAAGTACTGTTTGTAGATTTTTTGATGATGGCTGTTCTGACCAGTATCAGGTGATACCTCACTGTAGTTTTGATTTGCATTTCTCTAATGCTTAGTGATGTTGAACATCCTTTCATGTGTTTGTTGGCAATCTGTATATCTTCTTTGAAGAAATGTCTGCTTAGGTCTTCTGCCCATCTTTGGATTGGTTGTTTGTTCTTTTGATATTGAGCTGCTTGTAAATTTTGGAGAGTAAACTTTCGTCAGCTGCTTCATTTGCAAATATTTTCTCCCGTTCTGAGGGTTGTCTTTTCCTCTTATCTATGGTTTCCTTTACTGTGCAAAAGCTTTTAAGTTTCATTAGGTCCCATTTCTTTATTTTTGTTTTATTTCCCTTTCTCTAGAGGTGGGTCAAAAGGATCCTGCTGTAATTCATGTTACAGAGTGTTCTACCTATGTTTTTCTCTAAGAGTTTTATAGTGTCTGGCATTACATTTAGGTCTTTAATCCATTTTGAGTTTATTTTGTGTTAGGGAGTGTTCTAATGTCATTCTCTTATATGTAGCCGTCCTGTTTTCCCAACACTACTTATTGAAGAGGGTTTCTTTTCTCCATTTTATATTCTTGCTTCCTTTATCAAAGGTAAGGTGACCATATGTGCATGGGTTTTTTCTCTGGGCTTTCTATCTGTTCCATTGAAATATATTTCTGTTTTTGTGCCAGTACCATACTGCCTTGATTACTGTAGCTTTGCAGTATAGTCTGAAGTCAGGGAGCCTGATTCCTCCAACTCTGTTTTTCTTTCTCAAGATTACTTTGGTTGTTCGGGGTCTTTTGTGTTTCCATACAAATTGTGAAATTTTTTGTTCTAATTCTGTGAAAAATGTCATTGGTAGTTTGATAAGGATTGCACTGAATCTATAGATTGCTTTGGGTAATAGAGTCATTTTCACAATGTTGAGTTTTTCAATCCAAGAACATGGTATATCTCTCTATCTGTTTGTAACATCTTTAATTTATTTCATCAGTGTCTTATGGTTTTCTGCATACAGGTCTTTTGCCTCCTTAGGTAGGCTTATTCTTAGGTATTTTATTCTTTTTATTGCTATGGTAAATGGGAGTGTTTCCTTAATTTCTCTTTCAGGTTTTTCATTATTAGTGTATAGGAATGCAAGAGATTTCTGTGCATTAATTTTGTATCCTGCTACTTTACCAAATTCATTGATTAGCTCTAGTAGTTTCTGGCAGCATCTTTAGGATTCTCTATGTATAGTATCATGTTATCTGCAAACAGTGACAGTTTTGCTTCTTCTTTTCTGATTTGGATTTTTTTTATTCCTTTTCTTCTCTGATTACTGTGTCTAAAACTTCCAAAACTATGTTGAAGAATAGCAGTGAGAGTGGGCAACCTTGTCTTGTTACTGATCTTAGTGGAAATGGTTTCAGTTTTTTCACCATTGAGAACAATGTTGGCTGTGGGTTTTTCATATATGGTCATTCTATGCCTGCTCTTGAGGATTTTATCATAAATGGGTGTTGAATTTTGTCAAGAGCTTTTTCTGCATCCTTTGAGATTATCATATGGTTTTTATCCTTCATTTTGTTAATATGGTGTATCACATTGATTGATTTGCGTATATTAAAGAATCCTTGCATTCCTGGGATAAACCCCACTTGATCATGGTGTATGATCCTTTGAATGTGCTGTTGGATTCTGTTTGCTAGTATTTTGTTGAGGATTTTTCCTCTATGTTCATCAATGATATTGGCCTGTAGTTTTCTTTCTTTGTGACATCTTTGCCTGGTTTTGGTATCAGGGTGGTGGTGGCCTCGTAGAATGGGTTTCAGAATGTTCCTCCGTCTGGTATATTTTGGAAGAGTTTGAGAAGGATAGGTGTTAGGTCTTCTCTAAATGTTTGATACAATTCGCCTGGGGAGGCATCTGGAAGAATATATGGTCAATAATACTATAATCACTTTTGTATGGGGATAGGTGGTTACTAGACTTATCACGCTGATCGTTTCATTATGTATGCAAGTTTATAATACCTGAAGATAGCATAATATTGTATGTCACCTATATTTCAATTAAAAAAAGAATTAGCTGCATTAAACCTTTTAAGAAGAACAACTTCTGGCCATGTGGTTTGGTAATGAATACAGATTCAGAGAAAAACTAGCTTCTAGTATGAATTTGGTAAGAACATGATAGATATTTAGAAGGCTTACTTCTTCTAACTCTATAATTAATGTCAACTGGTCTAATTTTTAAAATATGAGCCACTTTCTAATTGGGCTCTGTTAATGAGCCCTCACATGTATAGTTGACTTAAAAAAAAAAAAACAACTCAAACTATACAAACGTCTGAGTGAAACTACCTCTACAGTAGTCTTGAATAAAATATTTTGCTAGTTTTTAAACTTTGTTGACTTAATAGATATTGTATTATCTCATTAGAACTAGAATAAACCTTATCTTACTTTTAAAAAGGGAAATCTTTACTCTTGCTCTACCCTTAATATATCTATTTTTTAGAATACTGCATAGTCTAGCTAAACCTATAGTATTTTTTAATTTGAAAAAACAGAAACCATAAATCTGGGTTTCTAGGCTTAATATTTAACACAGGAAGTGTTATTTTCAATAAAATCTTATGGTTTTCTTTATACCCTTGTGGAGAAAATTTTGGAAACTGAAATTTGATTATCTATGTTTTTTCTTGATTGTTTCCCCTGACTTTTCCAAAGACAGTAATGAGTTAAGTTGCATGGGTAAAACCCTCACAGGGTTCTGTTTGTTGGAAGATTTTTAATCACAGTTTCAGTTTCCATGCTTGTGATTGGTCTGTTTACATTTTTTATTTCTTCCTGGTTCAGGCTTGAAAGTTTGTGCTTTTCCAAGAATTTGTCCATTTCTTCCAGGTTGTCCATTTTATTGGCATATAGTTGCTTGTAGTAATCTTTCAAAACCCTTTGTATTTCTGAAGTATCAGTTGTTACCGCTCCTTTTTCACTGCTGATTCTGTCGATTTTAGTCTTCTCCCTTTTTTCTTGATGAGTCAAGCTAATGGTTTATCAATTTCGTTTATCTTCTCAAAGAACCAGCTTTTAGTTTTATTGATCTTTGCTATCATTTTCTTCATTTCTTTTTCATTTATTTCTGATCTGATCTTCATGATTTCTTCCTTCTGCTAACTTTGTTTTTTTGTTGTTGTTGTTGTTCTTCTACTCTAATTGCTTTAGGTGTAAGGTTAGGGTGTTTATTTGAGATTTTCTTGTTTCTGGATGTAGGATTATATTGCTATAAACTTCCCTCTTAGAACTGTTTCACCCAATAGGTTTTCGGTCATTGTGTTTTCATTGTCATTTGTTTCTAGGTATTTTTTGATTTCCTCTTTGATTTCTTCAGTGATCTCTTGGATATTTAGTAGTGTATTGTTTTAGCCTCCATGTGTTTGTATTTTTTACAGTTTTTTTTTTCCTGTAATTGATAACTAGTCTCATAGCATGGTGGTCGGAAAAGATACTTGATATGATTTCAATTTTGTTAAATTTACCAAGGTTAGATTTGTGACCCAAGATATGATCTATACTGGAGAATGTTCCATAAGCACTTGAGAAGAAAGTGTATTCTGTTTTTTTTTGGATGGAATGTCCTACAAATGCCTATTAAATCCATCTTGTTTAACGTGTCATTTAAAGCTTGTGTTTCCTTATTTATTTTAATTATGGATGATCTTTCCATTGGCGAAAGTGGGGTGTTAATGTCCTCGACTATGATTGTGTTACTGCCGATTTCCCTTTTTATGGTTGTTAGCATTTGTCTTATGTATTGATGTGCTCCTATGTTGGGTGCATAAATATTCACAACTGCTAAATCTTCTTCTTGGATTGATCCCTCGATCATTATGTAGTGTCCTTCTTTGTCTCCTGTAATAGTCTTTATTCTAAAGTCTATATTGGCTGATAGGAGAATTGCTACTCCCACTTTCTTTTGATTTCCATTTGCATGGAATATCTTTTTCCATCCCCTCACTTTCAGTCTGTATGTGTCCCTAGGTCTAAAGTGGATCTCTTGTAGACAGCATATATATGGATCTTGTTTTTGTATCCATTCAGCCAATGTGTGTCTTTTGGTTGGAGCATGTAATCCAATTACATTTAAGGTAATTATCAATATGTATGTTCCTATTACCATTTTCTTAATTGTTTTGGTTTGTTTTTGTAGGTCTTTATTTCCTTTTGTATCCAGCCTGGAGAAGTTCCTTTAGCATTTGTTGTAAAGCTGGTTTGTTTGTGCTGAATTCTCATAGCTTTTTCTTGTCTCTAAAGGTTTTAGTTTCTCCATCAAATTTGAATGAGATCCCTGCTGGGTAGAGTAATCTTTGTTGTAGGTTCTTCCTTTTCATCAATTTATGTCCTGTCAGTCCCTTCTGGCTTGCAGAGTTTCTGCTGAAAGATCAGCTGTTAACCTTATGGGGATTCCCTTGTATGCCATTTGTTGCTTTTCCCTTGCTGCTTTTAATATTTTTTCTTTGCATTTAATTTTCAATAGTTTGATTAATATGTATCTTGGCATGTTTCTCCTTGGATTTATCTTGTATGGGACTCTTTGTACTTCCTGGACTTGAATGACTATTTCCTTTTCCATATTAGGGAAGGTTTCAACTATAATCTCTTCAAATATTTTCTCAGACCCTTTCTTTTTCTCTTCTTCTTCTGGGACCCCTATAATTTGAATGTTGGTGTGTTTAATGTTGTCCCAGGGGTCTCTGAGACTGTCCTCAATTCTTTCCATTCTTTTTTCTTTATTCTGCTCTGTGGTAGATATTTCCACTATTTTATCTTCCAGGTCACTTATCCGTTTTCTGCCTCAGTTATTCTGTTATTGATTTCTTCTAGAGAATTTTAAATTTCATTTATTGTGTTGTTCGTCATTGTTTGTTTGCTCTTTAGTTTTCTAGGTCCTTTTTAAACATTTCTTGTATTTCCTCCATTCTATTTCCAAGAGTTTAGATCATCTTTATTATCATTACTCTGAATTCTTTTCAGGTAAACTGTCTATTTCCTCTTCATTTGTTTGGTCTCGTGGGTTTTCAACTTGTCCCTTCATCTGCTGCATATTTCTCTGTCTTCTCATTTTGTTTAACTTTGTTTGGGGTCTCCTTTCTCCAGGCTGCAGGTTCATAGTCCCTGCTCTTTTTGGTGTCTGCCCCCAGTGGCTGAGGTTTGTTCAGTGGGTGTTGTAGACTTCCTGGTAGAGGGGACTGGTGCCTGTGTTCTGGTGGATGGGGCTTGATCTTGTCTCTATTGTGGGCAGGACCATGTCTGCTGGTGTGTTTTGGGGTGTCTGTGAACTTATTATGATGTTAGGCAGCCTCTCTGCTAATGGGTGAGGTTGTGTTCCTGTCTTACTAGTTGTTTGGCATGGGGTGTTCAACAATGGAGCTTGCTTGTCATTGAGTGCAGCTGGGTCTTAACGTTGAGACAGAGATCTCTGGGAGAGCTCTCACTGTTTGATATTATGTGGAGCCCAGAGGTCTCTCATGGTCCAATGTCCTGAACTTGGCTCTCCCACCTCAGAGTCTCAGGCCTGACACCCAGCCAGAGCACCAAGACCCTGTTGGCCACACAGCTCAGAAGAAAAGGGAGAAAAAAATAAAATAAAATAAATAGTTGTTAAAATAAAAAATATTAAAGTTGTTTTTTAAAAAAAGAGCAACCAAACCAATAAAAAAAATCCACCAATAACAAGCACAAAGAACTATACTAAGATAAAAATAAAAATCAGAAACTAGTCAGTTGCATACAGAAAATCCTAAGTCTACAGTTGCTCCCAAAGTCCATGGCCTAAATTTTGGCATGATTCATTGTCTATTCAGGTATTCCATAGATTCAGGGTACATCAAGTTGATTGTGGAGATTTAATCTGCTGCTCCTGAGGCTGCAAGGAGAAATTTCCCTTTCTCTTCTTTGTTCCCACAGCTCCTGGGGTTCAGCCTTGGATTTCGCCCCACCTCTGCATGTAGGTCTCCCTCTGGTGTCTTTTGGGAAGTCTGAGGTCTTCTCCCAGCATTCAATAGGTGTTCTGTAGGAGTTGTTCCACATTTAGATGTATTTTTGATGTATTTGTGGGGACAAAGGTGATCTCCATGTCTTACTCCTCTGCCATGTTGAAGGTCACTCTGGCATATTTTTTCTTTAATGCAGCTTCCTAAACCTTGTGGCCGCTGTGGGCATCTGTCACTGTGGGGAGTGGCTGCCAGTCGAGGCCCTCTTATTTTTAAAGGAATTTTAAGCAATAGAATAAATCACAGGAAAGCATTTGTCAAGATATTTTGATAATATACTTTTTGATAATCCAAGTAGATATTTTATGGACTTAGTTTATAATATTTATGATGGATATTGAACTTATTAAATGTATGATGCCTAATAGTAGCATTACCCCTAGAAGAAGCATTTGTTTTTATAATTTGATATAGAATAAACTTCTCTGAAGTAAATAGCAGTTGTCAAGCTTCATGCCTGAAACATAAATAGTAAAATTCTGGAAGACCACAGAATTACCTCCGGGTAAAATATTTGCACTGCTTATGGAAAATAGAGACATGGAAGTCTATTAGGAAAGCATTAGGAGGTACATAGCTTTGAAGCCAATATACTTTTTATTTCCCCACTAAGAAACTACAGTTTTAAAAATGAACCCTGTAATTTGGAGATTAGGCATAAATAATATATATTCATCTAAGTTGAATGCCTGATTCTCTGGCATGTTAAGTGCTACAATTATTGGGACCACACAAGTGCTTCATTTTCATTTTTTGAGGTGATATTTTTTATGGTTGTATATATCTGTGGATATTTCTGCGTGGTTGCTTACAATGGGCTTGCTCATTTCCCATTTAAACTTGCTAAAATAAGTAAGCTTGATGTTTGCTATATTGAAATGTATATTAATCCTGAAAGGTCATATTGAATTATGTTCATGTGTTTTATGATTGTTTTATCCTTAGTAGACTGTACGGAGGAGAATTCAGGTCATAAGGAATTCTATCTTGTATAATTAAATACAGTTTGTTCCCTTTGCCCCTCTCATATTCACTATTATTGTATTTATCTGACCACTAGAACATTTCTTTTGAGAGGAGGAAGTCTTAGCATAATGAATTTGTTTTGAAGAAAACGGCATGCCCACAAATGCACAGCAAAAGGCAAGGATTCTACTTTTCAAGTTTTGTGGAAACTCAATGTTGCTTTCTACTATTTCTCATTTAGAGCTACTTTTCTCCTTTGTGAAATGTGAACTTGTATGGAAAATGGGCAGAAGGGAAAAATCATGAAAACTTGCAATTATATTTTCCCTGGGTATTTTCTTTACTTATATATTCAGAGGAAATTATTTTCCCTTCAATAGCATACAATTATCAAAAAGGGGGTGGGGAAAGAATTTTGTTAGAATACCATAATCTTTTAGGTTTTGGACACAGACCAGAGTGGAAGCATAATTTTTAAGACACTGAGAGCAAAGCCAAGAACTACTTCATTTTTACCTTCTTTGTTTTTAACTTCAGGTGAAGAGGATTGATGAATTCACACTCCACAGTTTATGGCATTGATATTATTGTCTTTAGAAGGCCCTTCTTTTGTTGTTGTTGTTTTTTAAATCTCTTCTATATTCCTTATATCTATTGCCCAATGTCCTCAATTCTCCATAGAAGGTAACAGGGGGAAAAAAAATCAAAATTTGACCCCAGAAGCTTCTAAGGATTCTTAATATGTAAAGAGGAAATAAAAGGAAAGAGAGGGAGGAGAGTTACTCAGAAAAGAAAAACAATCATCAGATTAATCAGGCCTTCATTTATGAAAAATAGCTTTTATATATGATTATAATGTAACTACCACTTAAAATTTATCTACCACATGCAATCTACTGTCATTTCACATTGTTCAAGTAAAAAGTCTAGTAGTTATCCTTGACTTATCTCTTTCTTTCAGCTCTCACATATAATACACCCCCAAACATGCCCCTGTATCTCTTCTATAGGAGCAGTCTCCTTTCTCATCTCTTTGCTTCCACACTGACAAATATATTTCTGCCACACTAGCCTTTCCTTCCCACTTCAAGGCCACAATGACTCTCTTCTCTGCCTGGAAAACCCTTCTTATGAATTTCACTTACTTTCCTCCTTTACATCATTCAGTTTTCAGATCAAATTTCTCCTCCTTGAAGATCATTTCTATTACTATCCTATGGAAAATAGCCCTACTCTACCCCAAGTCATTCTCCATTTCATTGTTTGGTTTGTTTCTTTTTATTACTAATTGCTATTGAAAAGTGTCTTATTTATTTCTTTGTGTATTTGCTTATTTTTGTATCTTCCCACTTCCCTCAATTCCAAATAGAAAGTAAACTCCATGAAAGACAAGCACATTGTGCTTTTCAGTGCTATCTTCCGAACACCCAGAACAGTAGTCACATCATAGGCAACTGGTGACTATTTATTAAATGGGTGAAAGCGCCAGGCTCATTATTAGGTGATATACATCAATCCTAACAACAGGTATACCATATTATTATTATTTCTGTTTTGTACGTAAGGAAACTGGAACTTAGAGAGATTAGATAATTTGTCCAAGATTGCATGAATAATAAATGGTATATCCAGAATGAAAATCCTCATTTGTTCTAACTCCAAAACGCTTGGCCTTCTTGTTGAATTTATAATTTATAAAGCTGATTTCCTTTAATTTATACAACAGTCCTATGAGGTAGGCATTATCATCTCTGTTTTTATAGATGATGAAGCTTAGGCTCAAGATAATCAATCATTTTGCCCTAAATCACACAGGTGAAATATGGTGGAGTCAGAATTTGAGTACTCTTTGCTCTGACCTTACCTCATGCTCTTTTATCTATCATGCCACCTCACATCTCAATCATAGTGTTAAAGTTGAGGTATTAGAATACAAAGTTTTAAGAACAAAAGTTATTAAAGCTAAGCACATCATTTGTTTACATTGGGCATTAAATTCTTGCCTTCATTGTACAGTGTAAATGTTGATGACTGACCTGTCCAAGGACATGAGTCTTTAACCTTATCACCATCTCTTTACAAGGAAATTGGAGCTATAGTAGACCCTGTAGGTCAGTATTTGTTGGGTTACAAGTCCACCCAGATTTAGGCTTTACAATAAAATCAGTTTTATTATAATTTTGTGGCACAAACCATTGCCACTGACCACAAAATCCATCTCATTATATGGTGGCCATAAAGACTAAATTCCAGAGAAATGGAATGTGAGAGGAAGTAATAAGCACCTTTTCCAAAACCTGGCCAGGAAAATCTTTTATGAAGGCTTCTCAGATCTCTTTTTCCCTCTGACTGGTTGAAATGGAAATCACCCAGACCACCTTGGAAGCTTCCATACATCTGTGTTCCTGAAAAAACTGGGTGGAGTAGTGCACCCCACCAACTTGTTCACTGGAATAATACCGTTAGTTAAGGAAGAAACTAGACTACCCAAATATGTTCTGCTATAATTCCTACAGTGAATTAGTTCATATAAGATTGCTAAACAGAAAAATGACTTAGTCATGCATAGGTGATGTGACTTTGTATGTGATTTTCCCCTGGCGTCCTAATGGTTTTATGCCATGAAATAACAGCTGCAGAGCAACACCTCAACTAACATGGCTGAACAGAGTGAGTCACATAGCAATATGAACTGGAACTTCCCTTTCACTCATGTTTGTCCTGAGTTGGTCACTTGCTCTATATCACAAAACGTTGGATAGTCTCCTCTGTTCTTTTTCTCCATAATTCTGAAGTTCATTTTTTCCTTGTTCTCTCATCCTTATTCTCCTACTTTTTAAAAGATAGCTTCCAAGTATTTTCTTACTTATTAGAAATTTAAGGGCTTCCCTGGTGGTGCAGTGGTTAAGAATCTGCCTGCCAATTCAGGGGACACGGTTCAAGCCCTGGTCTGGGAAGATTCCACATGCCATGGAGCAACTAAGGCCATGCGTCACAACTACTGAGCCTGTGCTCTACAGCCCGTGAGCCACAGCTACTGAGCCCACATGCTGCTGCAACTACTGAAGCCCATGTGCCTAAAGCCTATGCTCTGCAATAAAAGCAGCCACACATTGAGAAGCCCATGCACCACAACCAAGAGTAGCCTTCACTTGCCGCAAACTAGAGAAAACCCACGCACAGCAACGAAGACCCAATGCAGCCAAAAATAAATAAATAAATTAATACATTTAAAAAAAAAGAAATTTAACATGTATTTTAAAAGACATTTAATTTTTTAGAAAAATTTTAGATTCACAGCAAAAGTGAGTGCAAAGTACAGAGTTGCTATATATCCCCTATCCTCACATGAGCACAGACTCCTCCTTTATAAACATCTTTATCTGATTGGTACATTTGTTAACACTGATGAACCTACAATGACACATCAAAAAGTCCATAGTTCACACAAGGGTTCACTCCTGGGTTCATTCTGTGGTCTTTGTATGATGATAAGTATTCACAAGTATTACAGTATCATACAGAAGAGTTTCACTGCCCTAGAAATCTTTGTGTTCCACGTATTCATTTCTCACTCCTCCACAAACTACGGCAGCCACTGATATTTCTACTGTCTCCATAGTTTTGCCTTTTCAGGATGTCATATGGTTGGAAACATGTCTTAAATATATTTTTTTCTTGTTTTTTAGTGTACTCGTTATAAGCTTCATAGGTTTGAAGGGTCTTCCCCAACTATTTTTCCAGAAATTCTGTTACTTTTAGTGTGCAATTTGTAGAATGGGTGATTTTAAAGAACCTTGGGTTTGAGCCCAAATAAATTTGGAGGGTCTTAATGTTACAAGAGTTAGCCTAGTCTAGTTTATACAGATGTTAACTAAAATCACTGTTAACCAAAGGATAGGACATTGTGAAGAAGTACTACTAAAAGAAGTGCAGCGTAGCAGTTGTGTGAACTTGAGCAAATCTCTAAATCTTAATCACCTTAACTGTCAAATAGGTGTAATATGTTTCTGTGAGTATTTAACAAAGCAAGTTGCATAATAGACTTAGTTCAGTACTGGCTTACAGTAGGAATTCACACATATCAGTTGCAATTTGTACCATTGGCTTTGATAACAGACATACCACAATTCTGCCATTTACTATCTGTACAGCCTTAGGAATGTTATTTAAACTCTTAGAGTATCAGTTTCTTCATTTGTAAAATGAAATTAATAACTTGACTCATTGTGCCTGGGAATACTAAGTAAGATAATATATGTAAAACTAATAACATATTCTGGATCACATTTAAGTAGAAAAAATGGTATTTAAAACACTTTTCCAGGAATAGCAGCCACATTTATAAAATAGGTTTTTGGTGCTTTTCAAGTTATGTCTTGTAGGTAACTATTGTCCTTAGCGTACATATCAGAATGGTTCCAGAGGTTACCAGTGAGAAAGCAATATGTCTGTAATCAGTAGCAGACATGCTGAGGTTAAGAAAAATAAAATTTCCATCTGTAGTATTTTCTTCTGATTTACCCAGGGACATGTTCACTGCAAGAAAATCTAGGTTGGTAAACAGTTTATTAATTTTTTTTCTGGATTTCACTGTATTCAGTTTAAATAAGTGAGATAAGACAAATGACATGCATCAAAATAAATTCTAGAATTTAAAAAGTAAAAAGGAATTTTAAAACTGGAAGAAATAATATGTGAATATTTATCAGTTATAAGACTGCAGAAAGATCTTTTGAACATAATATTAGAGAAGGGAACCCTGAAAAAAATTTTAACAAATATAACTTCCTAAAATTTTAAAACTTTCCCACAAATGTTTAATTCCTCCACTCACCCCCACCCCCCTGCCCCAAAGACAAACAACTAACTAAGAAAAATGTGAGATATCAAAGCAGAGATATCAAAGGAGTAATCAGATTGATGGTCTTGTTCTATTGCCATCTTTCTGTAAGGAAAAGAGAAACATTCAAACAGAAAAAATAGTATGATGAATGATATGTGTTTGTGCCCCTAAAAATGCATATGTTGAGATCCTAAGACCCAATATGACGGTATTAGGAGGTGAGGCCTTTGGGAGGTGATTAGGGAGCACTCATAGATGGGATTAGTGCCTTTATAAAAAAGACCCCAGAGTACTCTCTCACCTCCTGCCATGTGCAGACACAGTGAGAAGATGGCTGTATATGAACCAGGCCTTCATCAGACACCAAATCTGCCTGTGCCTTGATCTTGGACTTCCCAGTCTCTAGTACTGTAAGAAATAAATCTCTGTTGTTTGTAAGCCATCCAGTCTACAGTATTCCTATTATAGCATCCCTAACAGACTAAGACAGATGGGAACATGTAAAATTCAGATAATTCACTGCATAAATATTTATTAAGCAACTAGTATATGCTAGACAGGGTTCTGAGTGGTGGGAATTAATACCAGAATGAATAAGATAGTTTCACTTTCCTCAGAAAGGTCTTTACCTAATGAGAAGATAAGCAATAAAAAAGTAAACAGGAGGCAATTCCATAAATAAACAACATAATTTCAGGTGGTAAACAAATGTCATAAAAAGTAAGGGACAGGGTTTCCCTGGTGGCGCAGTGGTTGAGAGTCCGCCTGCCGATGCAAGGGACACGGGTTCGTGCCCCAGTCCGGGAAGATCCCACATGCCGCGGAACGACTGGGCCCGTGAGCCATGGCCTCTGAGCCTGCGCGTCCGGAGCCTGTGCTCCACAATGGGAGAGGCCACAACAGTGAGAGGCCCGCCTATTGCAAAAAAAAAAAAAAAAAAAAAAAAAAGTAAGGGACATAGTTATAAAACGATGTGGGAAGAGGCTATTTTGGATGTGGGCACATGGAAAGCTTCTCTGAGTTCTGTTCTCATAGGAACAGAACAGAATGGAGGGAAAGAGTGAGACTTGCAAGATTTGGATGCAAGGATTCATTGCAGGTAGAGAAAACCAACTGCAAGGTCAAGGACCAGAAATGGAAACAAATGAAGCATAATCTAATAACAGCAAGATCAGTGTAGCTAGGTAGAGTAATATAGGAAAGGTGGTTGGGAAGAAATAAGGCCATGTGTGGCCTTAAGGCAATTGAAGCAATAAATTTATTTTTTAAACAATCTCACGAATATGATTTATACAAAATAAAAATATAATGAAAAACAATTTTACTATCAAATAGACAGAGATTTAAAGACAATGCACATTGCTGGAGAGAAGAGTGAAGGATAGGTATTCTCAAATCTCCTGGTAGGAATGAAAATGCATACCACCTTCCTGGAGAGCAATTTGATAACTGTATCTAAAGGCTTAATACATATTTATAATTTTGACCAGATAATTAATTCTAGGAATTTATGTTAGTGAAATCGTTGAACATATATAAGTACACAGATATTCTTACATTATTATTCAAGAGAATGCAAAATTGAAAATATATTAATGTACAACCATAGATTACTGTAGTATAAGGTATAACAATAATAAGGAATGTTATGCAGAAATAAAATATTTCCAAAAACTACTTAATAAAAAACTTAGGATAATATGTTGAAAGGAAAAAAGCAGTATACAAAAAAAATGGCCCCAATTTTATTGAATAAACAAAGAAAAGAAGCAAGCAAGCAAGAACACTGAAATGTAAACAGTGATTATCACTGTGTTGAAGAACTATGTGTGATTTTGATCTTCGATTTTTATATGCTCTATTTTCCAATTTTTGTTCAATGGTAATGTGTCACTTTTACAATCAGAAAAACAGATAAATGTTATTAAGAAAATAAAGTTTGCATCCAAAAATGTCTTGCTTTTTATAAAAATAGCCTAAGATAGGTTATCCCCATAGTGAATTATATGTACACCTTGTTCGGCTGTACATAGAACAAAGTCAAGGAAAATGCATAATTTTTTAAAAAGAATGATCACAGTATGATGGGATATTAGATCCAGAAAACACCATGGAGATCACTTAGTCAAAATACTTTGTTTTAATGATAAGGAAAGTGAGACTCAGGAAAGATATGTTACCAGTCAAGGACTCAAAAATGAGTTAATGGCGGGAATTAGACTAAAATCTCTCTCTTTTTTTAATACTTAAGAATTTATTTCTATGCATGAATAAATGCAGGTTTTACTTTGTTTTTCATATATTTTTAAACTAATATTTTGTTTTCTTTATGTTTATTCTAGTATACATGTATAAAATATGTAAAATATATTAATCTTTAAAAATAAAATCCACAGATTTTTCTAATAATTTTTCATGATACAAGCTATGTAGCATATTATATATTATATATTAAGATTTCCCTACATTGTAAAACATTGATGAGCACTTTGTCGTAAATAATTGGTTTTTTCTTCCCTCAGGTACACATATATATATCTTGCTTCTCAGTCCATTTTCCTGTATCCCAGAACACCTCCTCAAACCTAACAGCAGCATTACCAATGTTTCCAGCGAAGGGGATGTGTCAGAAAAAGAGGGAACCTATGGTCGAGGAAACCTCTAATGTTTAGGGAAAAATCTACCTAATAGTGAGGGATCTATGAGGATGACAAAAAGACCCTTTTAACAATGCAGTCTTTTTTTTTTTAACTTTATTTTATTTTATTTTAACATCTTTATTGGGGTATAATTGCTTTACAATGGTGTGTTAGTTTCTGCTTTATAACAAAGTGAATCAGTTATACATATACATATGTTCCCATATGTCTTCCCTCTTGCGTCTCCCTCCCTCCCACTCTCCCTATCCCACCCCTCCAGGCTGTGACAAAGCACTGAGCTAATATCCCTGTGCCATGCGGCTGCTTCCCACTAGCTATCTACCTTACTACGTTTGTTAGTGTGTATATGTCCATGACTCTCTCTTGCCCTGTCAAAGCTCACCCTTCCCCCTCCCCATATCCTCAAGTCCGTTCTCCAGTAACAATGCAGTCTTTTGTGGACAGAACTAAGTGCAAAGAAGAAAGAAAATAATCACTGGGAATCACGATACTGTGAGTGGGCTAATAATCCTTCAGAGGATCCATATTTATGCCAACAAGTTCAGCCAGGAGGGGTATCTGGGGCTGCATAACTAGGAACTATCCACTCTTTTTTTAATTTAAAAATTTTCTTTTTTTATTTTATTGGAGTATAGTTGCTTTATAATGTTGTGTTAGTTTCTGCTGTACAGCAAAGTGAATCAGTTTTACATATACATATCCCCTCTTTTTAGTTTTCCTTCCCATTTAGGTCACCACAGAGCATTGAGTAGTGTCCCCTGTGCTATAAGTAGGTTCTCATTAGTTATCTATTTTATACATAGTAGTGTATATATGTCAATCCCAATCTCCCAATTCATCCCACATTCCCCTTCCCCCCCGCCCCCGGGTATCCATAAGTTTGTTCTCTACATCTGTGTCTCTATTCCTTCTTTGCAAATAAGTTCAGCTCTACCATTTTTCCATATTCCACACATAAGCAATATTATATTATCCATTCTTTAGAAAAACAAGACCATGTGATCTAGAGCCTAGAGAGAAGGATAGAGGTCAGATAAGATGCCTAGAAGTGGTAAGCTGGAGAAAGTGTATCTGTAAGGACACTGTACCTCTCACTTCCCTATGGTTTTATATACTGAAATTCCTTACACATGGTAAGTTATTCTCATATCTTAAGACTCTTTAGACTGGTAGTTCACCATGATATTTATGCCATGATATACCTCATAGATATTTCCCACATGCTTGGGATGCTAGCATCTAAATAGTGCACTAGTTGTCATGCACCAATTCCAGTAGTGACACTGAATTCCAAAAGAGCTTGGATGGCACACTGAACAAACAGAGTTACCATCTGACAGACTTACATATATAATTCTAATTTTGTCATGTATTACTGGGTAAATGAGCTTCAGTTTCTTCATCTATTCTACCAAATAGAACTGAAAGGATAAAATGAGACAATGAATGTAAAACACAAGGAGAGTATTGGGATTATAGAAGGCACAAGGTAAATATTAGAGGCTATTCCATATTCTTTACTTTTGTCTGTGTACAGTACCCTCCTCCCCTTCACCCCTTCCACTCTTTCCAAACATAATTATAGTTCACTGAATTGGAAGCCCACTTCATGTTTTTTTTTTTTTTTTTGCGGTACGCGGGCCTCTCACTGTTGTGGCCTCTCCCATTGCGGAGCACAGGCTCCGGATGGGCAGGCCCAGCGGCCACGGCTCACAGGCCCAGCTGCTCCGCGGCATGTGGGATCTTCCCAGACCGGGCACGAACCCGCGTCCCCTGCATCGGCAGGCGGACTCTCATCCACTGCATCACCAGGGGAGCCCCCACTTCATGGTTTTTAATGATGCGTCTGCAGAGTTGGACTTCTCATAGACACTCAATACTTTTTGACCAACTGTATAATAGTTTGAGATCTCCCATGACCCTAAAAATGAGGCCAAAAGCTTGATCTGACATGTGAGCAACTGAAATTGCCCATGAAGCACTGAAGTGAATTTGCACAAGCCCAACATGAAATCCTCTCACAGGATTTTGCAGCAACTGCTTGTATATCAGATGTGTGCACATGTGTGAGTGCATGTGCGTGTGTGTGTGTCTGATGTGATGTGCTTATGCAGAGAAAGGGGGATCCATTTTGACACGCAAAATCACTGAGTTAATGGAATAATGGGCAAGGTAATGATGGGTTCTACTGCACTTGTTATCTAAGTGTGCCTTAGAGGCAGAGGCAAACCCATTGGAGGGCTTGCAAATTTCAATTTTTGATTCCTCCCCTACAGAGCATGAAGTGAAATGGAAAAATAATTATGTTGTCAATTTGAGCTTTCTAATATATTTGGTGAAGAAGGGATATTAAGTTTAAAGTAAAGCAATGCATTTCTTCTCTGTATGGCTATCATCTAATCCTATTCTTGGATGAAAATATACATCATGAGTGTGGAAGCCACAAACTGGTGACCCCATCTCCATATGCATAACCATATTTGCACACTTACATATAATTCTTTTAACTATTACTGAGAATCTATTTCTCTATTTTAATATTTTAATCTTAGTAATATGTATAATGTATATAAGAATCACATGTGGAGCTTTCTGAAAATCCCTCATCAGCCATGAAAAATTCTAATTCAGGAATCTCATGTCTTAATGAACATCTTAGGTGATCTGATGCAGATGGTTATCCCAAATACATTATGAGAAGCTTCTAGAGGTCCCCCATCCTTTCTTGTTAAGTCCTTCTAACAGGGCCCTCAGCCAGTGCATTACCCTTCCCTCTATTGTTTTCTGTGGAGGAATATACATTTTTCCTTCAATTTTCAAAAAAAGCTCTGATATGTCTCATCTACTTTTACTGCTATTTTGCTTTTCTAATTCATATAGTTAATATGAAACATCTTCTTCACTTAGCTTCTAGAACACACACTTTCCTGCTTTTTCTCTCACATTTTTGACCACTCCTTCTCAGTAGCCTTTGTTGGTCCTTACTTTTCTCCCTAACCTGTTAATGCTGATATTCACAGGGCTCAGTCCTTGAATATTTTCTGTTTTTTTTTTATTAAAATCACTCCCTAAGTAATCTTATCCATCTCATGGCTTGTATATCCAACTGTCTTTTTGACATCTTCACTTGGATGTCTAAAAAGCACTGCAAGCTCATCATCCCCAAAACCGTGACCCTGACATCCCTCCAAACCTGATTCTCCTTCAGTCTCCTCCATCTTTCCAGTTGCCCAAATTCCTGGAATTATGTTTAACTCTTCCCTTTTTCTCATACTGTACAATGATTTCACTAACAATTCCCACTGGCTCAACTTAAAAATTTATTTGTAATCTGAACATTTCTTAAAAGCCCCAACTTTACCACTCTATTCTGAGTCACTGCTATTTCTCACCTGTATGAGTCATAGCTTCCTCACTGATCTTCTTCCTTTCACACACACGTCCCTTTTAGAGCTATTCTTACAACAGCTAAAATGGCCTTGTTAAAATATAGGTCAGAACAAGTCACTCCTCAAAACCCAAAGACTCCTCATCTCACTAAAGTAAAAGCCAAAGTCTGTACTATGCCTCCAAGGCCCCACAGTAATCTGGCCACAAGGCCACTAATTCTCTTTCAACCATCCTATTTATTCCTTCTGGCCTCCTCACAGTGCCTGGAATAGGTCAGCACACTCCCAGCACAGGACCTTTGCAACTGCTGTTTCCTGTCTGGAAAGTGCTTCTCTCAGATATGTGCATGGATTGCTCTCTCACTTCCTTTAGATTTTTACTTAAGAAGTCACTTTCTCAGATAAAACTTTCTTGGCTAATAATCTGTCTAAATGTTAGCACTCCCCCACCCCTTAACTACTGGCACATCATAACTCCATTTCCTGCTTTATTTTCTACCCTTAGCTTTTACTCTAACTTGTTATATGTATATTACTTATATCACCCATATTTGGATGCTTGAGTGATTTGTTTATTTCTGTATCCCTAGCACCTACAGTACCTCACATAGAGCAGGCATTCAATAAATATTAGTTGAATGACTTAATGACTGACTAGAATGAATGACTTTAATTCCTTGGGCCCTGCAATGCATCTAATTCACTTCTAATATTTTCTCCAGTTCTTTCCTTCATATTTTCCAGTCTCTTTTTACCATAAAGTGAACATATGCCAAATACCTTTATGTGACCCCACCAAATGTTCTGTTTTCTACCCTATATTGTTTGGACTATTGACTTATTTTACTATTAAAATGGTAGTCTTAACTTTCATAGCACCTCGCATGTGACACTACAGTTGACTAGCATGATGCTATTTCTCCATTTTACAGATGAGGAAAGTGTTATTTGAGTAAACAGCCTGGGATCATAGTTAGTGTTCATCCTTTGATCCTCCTTAGTCTGCCCCCAAAGCTGCAGTTTTCCATAAATCATGTTCTTCCCTCTCATACTAAGGCCCTATCATATTGCTTTACATGCAACTGTGTCACCTTTGAAACATCCCCAGATCCTAATTATGATGCTTCTTATACATCCAACTTTCTTCTTTCACTTAGGTGTAGCTTAAAACTGGCCCAACATTTGTATTTCTAAAGCTTTCCTGATGGAGGGAAGATCTTATCTATCTATATACTTTTCATGTCATTTGACTACATAAAATCTCTCCCTTTTTCTTTCATTCTATATATTTCCTTTCCTCAGGTCTCTCAACAGTTAAACACATCTCAAATTTCTACCCCACTTTAAAAATGTGGCATATAAGCCAGTGTTAATAGTTATAGCCAATGTCAGCAGAAAATTTGGATAATTCATTGTTTCAAAATGGAGTTATTGGCTCCTTAATCTGACAAAGTTATTTGCATAGTGAAAAGAAACTAACATATGTGCCAAGCATCTCCCCTTAAATTTTTGTTGGGTAGATGTATCCATAGGAATGATACAATGAAGACAAAATTTTAAGACAATACAAATTTTAGAGGACCCTGACACCTGCATTTACATAACGATAAATTTGTCCCACTTTTAATCAGACTAAAGATAAGGTACCTGACGTTAGTGGAAAAAACGTCAGAAAAATAAAGTTAAAAATGATAATTTTTACAAATAATCATGTTCTTCTGGCTGAGATTGACTTGACTTAATTCAGACATTGCTCACGAAGAGGTAGTACCATATCCACAGAACAAAATTCTAATCTTTTAATTTTCAAAATAAATGCCTTTCTTCCTTCATAATTCACCAACAATCTGGTGAGGGTACGCTCTGTAAAGCACTACTTTCTTCAGAGCAAGCTTGAGCTTCCCAATGTTCCCTCTGCAGTTTTATTAGAAAAGTGGGGAGGGCGAAAGACTGCACTATGAAGGCACTCATATTAATTCAGTACCTTCCCTAGCGATGAAGATGGGTTTTATAGTCATACTGTACCGAAGCATAACTCGCTTAATATATGGTATTGTTTTCATTTTTAATAACGCCCTGTGAAAAGGAAAAAGGTTAAAGATGCTGATTTATAAAAGAAGAAAATATATATAATAAATAAGAATATATATATTTTTGAGATCATACTTTTTCTACTATTGAGTATCATATCTACTGAACTATAACAAAACCAACAAGTGGATGAAGATGAAGAATGACAAAATAAAAAAATATGGAAGCAACTTCAGTCCTTTAATACTTCAGTGTAGATGAAAATCTCATTACAGATTTTAGGAAGAAAACTCATGCATCAGATTTTCAGCCCAAAGCTTATCAGATAATTGTAGATTCATATGACAATAATTCTTTAATGCATTTTTAGTCAACTTTATTATTTTCGTCATGATCACACATGTCAACCAACATAATGAAAAAAATCATTTGGATTGCAAATACTTTATGCAAAGTATTGTCATTTTACCCATTGTGTAGACATCTTTCAATCTGATCAGTTAATAACTTCCTGAAAAAGGTCAGTTTGAACATAAGTAGAAGTTCAAACTGGTAGAAAACAAGACAGTTAGTTCATCTAGTAGAAAATAAGAACTATTTAGTAAAAAATATTGAATTATTTTGAGAAACTTGATGCCAATATGAATATTTTAAAGTTCTAGCATCCAGTGGAGAATTAACATAGTTAAACACAACTATGATGCGGTCTTAAGATATGTCATTATTTTGTGTACCCTTAAAGAAAAAAAAAAAAAACTGCCAATTAAACTACCGGTTAAATTAATCAATGCTTTATTATCTTTAGAAATGTTTTGCTTATTCAGAGAACTCTTTCAAACTGATTTCATACATAGTTTTTACTGTGCATAAATAAAAATGAAAATATTAGCAAAATACATTGGTTTAAGTATTCTTGAAACAACTTCCAATTCAGAACCCAACTCTCCTGAGGCATTTTTTGGTTGAGAATTATTAAACTGTGTTTTTTTTTATATATAATGTTATTTTCTGGGCCATCAGGAGTGCTGATGATACAGGATTTATTAAAAGAGTGTTCCACTATTGTCTGAACTTTTCTCCTTATCTGCCAACACCATCCTGTAAAGTCTGATGTGTGGGCTTTCCTAATGTTACCAGAGGTGTCATGTGATATCAGCCAAGAGTGTTTGAGAGAAGCAAATGATTTATCCCGATTTTACAGCTGTTTAAAATGAGAAAAAGCAATACATCTTAGACTTGATGATATATGGTACACTATTTGCCAAACATGTCGAGTAGTTTCTGTTTTTCCCATCCAGGACAACAATTTTATGTATGAAAACTTATTTTTACATGTATTCTACAATGTCTTATATTTTAGTGTTTCAGTATTTTCACTTCCCTCATCTTTCTGGTAGTCTTTTTATATATCTAGTTTAGTTTATCAGTGTCTTTCCCCAAATACTAGTCATAGAATTCAATTTAAAGATGAGTCCAATTTGGGTTTCCTTCTAATTCAGAATATCCCCAGTTAATGTCTAATATGTTGGGAAAATGCTTGATTAAGCAAAGTTAAACAGGATTCTTTAATACAAGTTTCTCAAAGCCTGTAATATATTGATGCACATTGTGATTACCTAAGAATAGCAAATTATGTAACATTTCTGAAAATTATTTGATTACAGGACCTTTTTTAATAGAATATGTGATAAGATTTGTGCATGGAAGAACATCCTTTGGAAAAAGACTTTTAGAGTTAGCTAATGTTCTTTGTAGGATTTCTTTATTTTGTCTTGTCTTTGTTATGTGGCACTCTAAATCTCTGAAAATCTGGGGATGAACGTGATGTTAATACAGACAGTTCCATATTTACCCAGTATTATCAAAGAAAGAGATGGTCATGATGTAAATTTTAAGGTAATAAAATCTTAATTACATCTAAAGTTGTTTGCCTTCTATCATACAGTGTGGCTACACAATTCTATAATGTATGTTTGTGTTACTAAACTAAGCTAAGCTGATGTAGTCATGAAGCAAATTCTAGGCTTTTGGGGTAAATATTGGTTGTCTCTGTCAACCAATAGTTGAAGGCTAAATGTCCTCTCCCCCACAACTTTCTGACTAGTTGTTATGTTACAAGAGAAACACATACATACCAAACACATAAATATTATTAACAAACAAGTACAAAACAAAGAGCCACCTCTTACAGCTGCTGTGGCACCTGGGGACAGTGTAATTGTGTTCAGACATTCCAACCAGCACCTGTATGACAGACTCACTCTGAAGTTGTAACTGGGTCAGGAGACAAGGCACTCTGCAGAGCAGGAGGATGCAGGTCTAAGGGCTCTGGTCAACACTGTGCTCTGCACCCAAGACATTCAGTTGCTGATCTTGCTGAATTCTTATACTTCATTCATTGAAGCGGGGGCCTGACTAATATTTCCTAAGAGCCATATATGTAGGACACTATCCATTTCACTAATAAAAAATCATTTCTATTATTGTATGAATAATTGTGTATATGTTAACAAAATCCTCTTACGTATATTTGGATATACATGAGGCAATAAGCATTAACTTCTGCAGTGCTGATTTCTCTCAAAGATTTTTTTCACAAATGCTAAACAACTATTGCTTGAATTTAAATTGGACTTAACTTGTGTACACATACACATATATCACATTACTGTTATTCAATTGTTTTTAAAGTAATTCCCATATTGGCAATGTAAAACTTAATCATATTAAATAGAATAGGGCCAATGGAATTTAAGTTTCAATGGTAATTTAGCTCCATTATTGTAAGTTTCAATTTATGGAACATTGTATAGATATCCATGAGCCCCAAAAAGGTATATCAGGATGTTTAGATGTATTGTAAATAACCAGACTGCCATGTTGAATTTTAGGCTCTTCTTTTGATACATTTTTTAAAAATCTTCCCTTACTCTCAATTCTCCCTTATTATTCCTGATATTTTCCTTCCACTTGGCTGCTCAGTGGAGAAACCAGATATTTGAACTGATTAAAACTGTGTACAAAGTAAAACCAAGTCGGCTCTGAATTAGGGCCTGAAGTTTTCCCATAAAGTGAAGTACACAGACTTTTCAGGATGATCTTCAGAACACTTAGTTTGGCTGTTCAGAGATTGCTCCTCAGTTTTATTATAGTTCTTCAAATTGCTGAATGAGTTATTTTTGAAATAATGTAAAAAAAGTTCAGATTTTGTCAGCCTTAATGTTTTCATATTTTCTGCAGTTATATTTGGCCTCAAAAGTGAATTCGACAACTTTTGGAACTTGTTAAAATTAATATTGTGCTAGAAAAACAATTACAGCAACTTTAATGCATTAGGGGAAAATATATGTGTAGTCATAGCACTATTCAAAATGCTGGCCAGATTAAGAAGAAAACTAATCTGCATATTTTTTATTCTCAGTATAAGATCATCCTTTTATATGCCTTAGGACCATTTTAAGAATGCTACTATGCCTTAATGGGAGTCTAGACAACTCTTCTAATAACTAAAAACACTTAAAAAGGATCTGAAATAGAACTATTAAAAACTCCCAGCTGTGCTGTATATGATAGGATTATTGTTCAAGCAACTCATACAGCTCAATATCAAAAAAACAAACAATACAATCCAAAAATGGGCAGAAGACCTAAATAGACATTTCTCCAAAGAAGATATACAGATTGCTAACAAACACATGAAAGAATGCTCAACATCATTAATCATAAGAGAAATGCAAATCAAAACTACAATGAGCTATCATCTCACACTTGTCAGAATGGCCATCATCAAAAAATCTACAAACAATAAATGCTGGAAAGGGTGTGGAGAAAAGGGAACCCTCTTGCACTGTTGGTGGGAATGTAAATTGATACAGTCACTATGGAGAACAGTATGGAGGTTCCTTAAAAAACTAAATATAACTACCATACGACCCAATAATCCCACTACTGGGCATATACCCTGAGAAAACCATAATTCAAAAAGAGTCACGTACCAAAATGTTCATTGCAGCTCTATTTACAATAGCCAGGACATGGAAGCAACCTAAGTGTCCATCCACAGATGAATGAATGAAGAAGATGTGGCACATATATACAATGGAATATTACTCAGCCATAAAATGAACAAAACTGAGTTATTTGTAGTGAGGTGGATGGACCTAGAGACTGTCACACAGAGTGAAGTAAGTCAGAAAGAGAAAAACAAATATGATATGCTAACAAATATATATGGAATCAAAAAAAAAGAAAGAAAGAAAAAATGGTCAGAAGAACCTAGGGGCAAGACGGGAATAAAGATGCAGACCTACTAGAGAATGGACTTGAGGATATGGGGAGGGGAAGGGTAAGCTGGGACAAAGTGAGAGAGTGGCATGGACATATACACACTACCAAATGTAAAATAGATAGCTAGGGGGAAGTAGCCACATAGCACAGGGAGATCAGCTCGGTGCTTTGTGACCACCTAGTGGGGTGGGATAGGGAGGGTGGGAGGGAGGAGGACGCAAGAGGGAAGAGATATGGGGACATATGTATATGTATAACTGATTCACTTTGTTATAAAGCAGAAACTAACACACCATTGTAAAGCAATTATACTCCAATAAAGATGTTAAAAAAAAAAACAACTTAATAATCTTGTGGGAGATATGATCATAGAATTACAAATCTTAGAGTTGGAAAAAAAGTTTAAGGCCTTAAAATTTCTCTTTAATGAAGTAACTTCATTTTCAATACTCTTAATATTTGGGCAGTTCCCATGATAATGCTTTCAGTAATTAAAAAATATAACTTCTGTCTTAAGATTCAATTCATTCCACTCTCTTAAACAGGTCAAATTATACAGTGTACAAACTGGAATGTGCCTCCTGCTAAACCCCATCCTTTGTTCCTATACACAGAATAGAGAAGAAAATATTTATTTAATCTGCCATATAATAGATCTTCACATCTTCAAGTACTTGAAGACAATTTTTGTCTCTCTGCATCCTTTACCCCTATGTCAACTCTCCCTCCACTCCCTCTTATCTCAAGGCTTTATTTTCATAATTCTTTTTTTTTTTTTTTGTGGTATGCGGGCCTCTCACTGTTGTGGCCTGTCCCGTTGCGGAGCACAGGCACCGGACGCGCAGGCTCAGCAGCCATGGCTCACGGACATAGCCGTTCCATGCCATGCGGGATATTCCCGGACCGGGGCATGAACCCGTGTCCCCTGCATCGGCAGGCGGACTCTCAACCACTGCGCCACCAGGGAAGCCCCTATTTTCATAATTCTTAAAAAACAGTTTCCACACAGATACATCACTATCCGTGTACCTTCATCAGTATGAATATTAGTTTTTCTACATTTATATATGGTACACAGACAGATTTTAATTGGACAGACTTTTTTAACCCTTATTACCTTGAAATGACCTACTTGTTTGCTATGGTTTCCCACATCCTTTGTCACATTTTTATTGTTTTTCACTTTATCCAGTCCATTCTTGAAACTGCATCTCATTGACTGTTATACATGAAGTCAATGAGCTTGCTTGCTTCTTCAAACCTTCCTGAGATGTATAGAGTTTCACTGTAGCCTACTTTAAAACAGGAATGTTCAATAAATAATTTGAACCACAGATGGCTTTTCATTACTTTGAAAGTGGCCTATGCTCAAGCATAAAGAATATAATCATGAAACATGACCCTTCAAAGATACCACATTATTTTATACTTTAGGGTCACTTGAGGATTCTTTACTTAGTCAATCAGTATAAAATACTGAAAAATAAGATTATGTCGATGAGACTAGTGAATATTGTCTACCCTTTATCAAAATAGTCTGTCATTTGTAGAAGTTTATAAGTTTCAAATGAGGGACATTGCCAGTCTTTCCTCAGGAAACAAATTTCTTGTGCCTCCAAAAGAAAAAAAGAAGAATCAGGGTCAAGGTCTAATGATGTGATTCGTTTCTACCACAAGTTAGTTATTCCAAGTAAACTAGATTATTCATTTTGCACAACACTTTCAACACTTAATTCTCTTCCACTGTGCAATTTTCTTTTCTTTAGTAGACTAAATATAAGGAGGGAAGCCTGAAAAGATAACTGAGATTTTAGAACACAAAAGATGTCCTCAATCTCAAACACTTAATAGCAACTCCTTGATGGAGAAGGATACACATCAGCTGAGTCAAAGTAGCTGAAGAGAAAAAAAATAATAATCTGGTCATTAATAAGAGTTAAATACTCACTCAAATTTTAAATAACATCTTATTAATAAATTCAGTATTGGCTCAACTGAAAAGAAGAATAAGTGTGTAACATGGAATCCCAAGGGACATAAATATAATAAAATATTTTCTTGATTGAATTAAACTCTCAGTCAAGGAAAGGAAATTTTAAAGACCTGAATACCAATTTCTTGCTCAAGAAATAGCAAGGTAAGAGAAGAACTTAAAGTATGATAATTCACTGGCTATAACTTATAAAGATAAATTGCAGAATTCTGAAGGTGACTGGCAGACATCCCAGATTGATTAAGTAAGAAATCCTGCAGTATAGGCAACATATTCATCTTTGAAACCTTAAATTTAGATAATGCAGCTCAAAAATCGGTAGATGGAAATAAAAAATACAGCTAAACTGAAAAAGAATTATAGATGTGGGGATTCTTTTACATGATAAACTCATAACTTAATGACTCATTCTATTAAGCTATATCACTGGTTAATTCACTGAAGTAAAGGTAAACTAATGTTTTACAGAACAGAACAGAACAGAACACCTACCTTACCTAATTGACGGACTGGACCTGTTACTTGTCAAAAAGTCAAGCTGATAGTCTCTCCTACCACTAATTTTAAAATATCATATCTGGAACCTAGTGCTCAAACTGTATCAGCATTATGTCAAATATATTTGACATTGCTATTTAGGAACCTAGAAGAGTTTATATATATATAAAATGTATAAAGTAAATAATAGAGTGTAGTATAAATTGAACACACCTGGGCTTAGAATTGCATTGCCATGTACTATGATTTCCTTCAAGTTAGGACACAGAAAATAGAAAGAGGCCCACATTTGAGTCTCTCAAAGAAACAAGAAAGAAACATCACTACCAGTTGTCATGTGTTTTTATGGTATACATTTAGTATTTGGCATTGAAAGTAGAGTTGTAAAGATAAATACTTAACAAGAAGGAACTCAGTGCCATGGCCTGTTGTGGAAAAGCAATGTTCAGGACATAGGCTCCCTCACCAATAACTGAAAAGAAGAGTAGACTAATGCTGCTTTGAAACAAATTAAATAAACCAATAAGTTTCAGTCCTCCACACAGCCCTAATTCCAGAATCATTTTCTTCCTCTTTAAACCCTATTTAAAGATAAGATGCTTAAAAAGTCTTTGTACAATTTATTTTATTACTCATGACAAAGGGAATAAAAGGATAAATGTGATAAACATGACAAATAAGTCAGTTAAAAATATGAAAGAGTTTAAACAGGTAACTTTTATTGTTAAAAGAGTCATAAGATTGGTTAAAAAATGGTATGCTATTTGTTGGAGTCAACATAATTTAATAATATATTTTGCACATACTTGATACAAAATATTCTGTAACCATCCCAGTATTCCAGGTTTTGCAAATTATGCAGAACTATTGAAAAATGTATCAGAATTTGTCATCTTATAAATATTTAATTTCATTCTTTGGCACCCAGAATATTCAAACATCTTTTTATTTTGAAAATAACTGAGTTTAATCCAGTTTTTCTTTTTGAGGCAAATCATAGGTCAAAATAATTTTGCTATACATCTTAAAGCACCTCTTTTCTAAATCTGTCATAATTTTAGTCAACCATATTTCTTCTATTGAGTTCTTTCTCCTGTAAAACATGTTCTCCTTACTTATGTTTTTATAGAGTGGAACCATTGATTTCTTTAAAAGAAAATAAAATTTTGAAAATAAAAGTATTAATCTTAAATAATAAACCAACATTTGAGCTATCATTTTATTATAGATTAGTTATTGAAATATCAGTTCATTAAAATTTACAGAAAACTTTTATTATTGTATATAACCAGACTTTCTACAACTATTTAAAATTCATTTGAGCTTGACAAAGCTACATATATATAGTACATGGTGAAAAATAATGAGTGAAGGCAAGGTTTAAAAAATAAAACAAAGTATTCAGATTTCTGAAAGAAATCTTTAATGTAATCTAGTATAACACTCTCAGTTCATAGGAAAGGATCTAATTCCCATAAAGCTTCAATATCAACCAAGTTCAATAGTCTAGGAGCAGAGCAGAAATTAGGATGTCATGTCAAAGTGTTTTGCTTTTTCTGAGTAGAAGATGAATGAGAGGGATGACCTCTTTAAATAAAGCAGACTTCACTCAAAGTTGGTAGAGGTTTATTTTAAAATAAAAAAGACACTGGTGTGAGACACTTGAAGAAATGAAAGGCTTCAAAAAAGTCATGACACATTTCATTCCTTTTCTACCATAGTTTTTATGAGTTAGTGAAAGAAGCTAAGCATATTTGAAGATGTAATAGGAAACATCATTCTTGTGTCTATTAATCAAAGGAAGAGCAGACGATAAAAATAGTGTCATATCCTAACCTACCCGTTTATCAAATCGTCACCTCCAGAATATGTTTGAGACAAATGCCATTTTATAATAATAGGAAATATATTTACCTATTATTAGTTGCCCTCATTTAAAATTTTTTTCTAAATAATACAGGTTTATTTTATAGATATATAAATGTCATAGAAAATCAAATAAATATAGAATAGTTGATTTATATTATTGTAAATAGTAATAAATATTTAAAATCTGTTTTCATTGCACAGCCTTATGTTCTAATTGACCTATATGCATTTAAAATGTAGTGGCACGGAGACCTTCAAGATGGCGGAAGAGTAAGACATGGAGATCATCTTCCTCCCCACAAATACATCAGAAATACATCTACATGTGGAACAACTCCTACTGAACGCTGGCAGAAGACCTCAGACTTCCCAAAATTCAAGAAGCTCCCCACGTACCTGGATAGAGCAAAAGAAAAAAACAGAGACAAAAGAATAGGGACGGGACCTGCACCACTGGGAGGGAGCTGTGAAGGAGGAAAAGTTTCCTCACACTAGGAAGCCCCTTCACTGGCAGAGACGGGGGGTGGGCAGGGGGAAACTTCGGAGCCACAGAGGAGATCACAGCAACAGGGGTGCAGAGGGCAAAACAGAGAGATTCCGGCCCAGAGGATTGGTGCTCACCAGCACTCATCAGCCTGAGAGGCTTGTCTGCTCACCGGGATGGGTGGGGGCTGGGAACTGAAGCTGGGGCTTAGGAGGTCAGATCCCAGGGAGATGACTGGGCTTGGCTGCATGAACACAGGCTGAAGGGGGCTAGTGCACGACAGCTAGCCGGGAGGGAGTCCGGGAAAAAGTCTGGAACTGCCAAAGAGGCAAGAGACTTTTTCTTGCCTCTTTGTTTCACGATGCAGGAAGAGAGGGTATTCAGAGCACCACCTAAATGAGTCCAGAGACAGGCGCGAGCTGTGGCTATCAGTATGGACCCCAGAGACGGGCATGAGATGCTAAATCTGCTGCTGCAGCCACGAAGAAGCCTGTGTGCAAGCACGGGTCACTATCCACACCTCCCCTCCCGGGAGCCTGTGCAGCTGGCCACTGCCAGGGTCCCGTGATCCAGGTACAACTTCCAAGGGAGAACACATGATGCACCTCCCGCTGTTGCAACGTCATGCTGGCTTCTGCTGCCGCAGGCTTGCCCTGCATTCCGTACCCCTCCCACCCCACAGCCTGAGTGAGCCAGAGCCCCTTAATCAGCTGCTCCTTTAAGCCCCTTCCTGTCTGAGGGACGAACAGATGCCCTCAGGCGACCTACACACAAAGGCAGGGCCAAATCCAAAGCTGAACCCCAGGAGGTCTGTGAACAAAGAAGAGAAAGGGAAGTCTCTCCCAGTAGCCTCAGGTGCAGTGGGTTAAATTTCCACAAACAACTTAATGTACCCTGCATCTGTGGAACACCTGAATAGACAATGAATCATCCCAAATTGAGGCGGTAGACTTTGGGAGAACAATATAAATATATATATATATATATATATATATATATATATATATATATATATATTTTTTTTTTTTTTTCCCTATTCTCTTTCTGTGAGTGTGTATGCGTATGCTTCTGTGTGTGATTTTGTCTGTATAGCTTTGCTTTTACCATTTGTCCTAGGGTTCTGTCTGTCCATTTTTGTTTTTGTTTTCAGTATAGTTTTAGCGCTTGTTATCATTGGTGGATTTGTTGTTTTGGTATGGCTGCTCTCTTCTTTCTATCTTTTTTTTTTTTTTTTTTTTTAAGTTTTCCTTTATGGTTTGTGTGTGTGTTTTTTTTTTTTTTTTAAACATCTTTATTGGGGTATAATTGCTTTACAATGGTGTGTTAGTTTCTGCTTTATAACAAAGTGAATCAGCTATACATATACATATGTTCCCATATGTCTTCCCTCTTGCGGCTCCCTCCCTCCCATTCTCCCCATCCCACCCTTCCAGGCTGTCACAAAGCACCGAGCTAATATCCCTGTGCCTTGCGGCTGCTTCCCCCCAGCAATCTACCTTACTACGTTTGTTAGTGTGTATATGTCCATGACTCTCTCTCGCCCTGTCAAAACTCACCCCTCCCCCTCCCCATACCCTCAAGTCCGTTCTCCAGTAGGTCTGCGTCTTTATTCCTATCTTACCCCTAGGTTCTTCATGACATTTTTTTCCCTTAAATTCCATATATATGTGTTAGCATACGGTATTTGTCTTTTTCTTTCTGACTTACTTCACTCTGTATGACAGACTCTAGGTCTATCCATCTCATTACAAATAGCTCAATTTCATTTCTTTTTAAGGCTGAGTAATATTCCATTGTGTATATGTGCCACATCTTCTTTATCCATTCATCCGATGATGGGCGCTTAGGTTGTTTCCATGTCCTGGCTATTGTAAATAGAGCTGCAATGAACATTTTGGTACCTGACTCTTTTTGAATTTTGGTTTTCTCAGGGTATATGCCAAGTAGTGGGATTGCTGGGTCATATGGTAATTCTATTTGTAGTTTTTTAAGGAACCTCCATACTGTTCTCCACAGTGGCTGAACCAATTCACATTCCCACCAGCAGTGCAAGAGTGTCCCCTTCTCTCCACACCCTCTCCAGCATTTATTGTTTCTAGATTTTTTGATGATGGCCATTCTGACAAGTGTGAGATGATATCTCATTGTAGTTTTGATTTGCATTTCTCTAATGATTAATGATGTTGAGCATTCTTTCATGTGTTTGTTGGCAATCTGTATATCTTCTTTGGAGAAGTGTCTATTTAGGTCTTCTGCCCATTTTTGGATTGGGCTATGTATTTTTTGGTTATTGAGCTGCATGAGCTGCTTGTAAATTTTGGAGATTAATCCTTTGTCAGTTGCTTCATTTGCAAATGTTTTCTCCCATTGTGAGGGTTGTCTTTTGGTCTTGGTTATGGTTTCCTTTGCTGTGCAAAAGCTTTGAAGTTTCATTAGGTCCCATTTGTTTATTTTTGTTTTTATTTCCATTACTCTAGGAGGTGGGTCAGAAAGGATCTTGCTGTGATTTATGTCATAGAGTGTTCTTCCTATGTTTTCTTCTAAGAGTTTGATAGTTTCTGGCCTTACATTTAGGTCTTTAATCCATTTTGAGCTTATTTTTGTGTATGGTGTTAGGGAGTGATCTAATCTCATACTTTTACATGTACCTGTCCAGTTTTCCCAGCACCATTTATTGAAGAGGCTGTCCTTTCTCCACTGTATATTCTTGCCTCCTTTATCAAAGATAAGGTGTCCATATGTGCGTGGGTTTATCTCTGGGCTTTCTATCCTGTTCCACTGATCTATCTTTCTGTTTTTGTGCCAGTACCATACTGTCTTGATTACTGTTGCTTTGTAATATAGTCTGAAGTCAGGGAGCCTTATTCCTCCAGCTCCTTTTTTCGTTCTCAAGATTGCTTTGGCTATTCGGGGTCTTTTGTTTTTCCATACAAATTGCGAAATTTTTTGTTCTAGTTCTGTGAAAAATGCCAGTGGTAGTTTGATAGGGATTGCATTGAATCTGTAGATTGCTTTGGGTAGTAGAGTCATTTTCACAATGTTGATTCTTCCCATCCAAGAACATGGTATATCTCTCCATCTATTTGTATCATCTTTAATTTCTTTCATCAGTGTCTTATAATTTTCTGCATACAGGTCTTTCATATCCTTAGGTAGGTTTATTCCTAGATATTTTATTCTTTTTGTTGCAATGGTAAATGGGAGTGTTTTCTTGATTTCACTTTCAGATTTTTCATCATTAGTATATAGGAATGCCAGAGATTTCTGTGCATTAATTTTGTATCCTGCTACTTTACCAAATTCATTGATTAGCTCTAGTAGTTTTCTGGTAGCATCTTTAGGATTCTCTATGTATAGTATCATGTCATCTGCAAACAGTGACAGCTTTACTTCTTCCCTTCCGATTTGGATTCCTTTTATTTCCTTTTCTTCTCTGATTGCTGTGGCTAAAACTTCCAAAACTATGTTGAATAAGAGTGGTGAGAGTGGGCAACCTTGTCTTGTTCCTGATCTTAGTGGAAATGCTTTCAGTTTTTCACCATTGAGGATGATGTTTGCTGTGGGCTTGTCATATATGGCTTTTATTATGTTTAGGAAAGTTCCCTCTATGCCTACTTTCTGGAGGGTTTTTATCATAAATGGGTGTTGAATTTTGTCGAAAGCTTTCTCTGCATCTATTGAGATGATCATATGGTTTTTCTCCTTCAATTTGTTAATATGGTTTATCACATTGATAGATTTGCGTATATTGAAGAATCCTTGCATTCCTGGAATAAACCCCACTTGATCATGGTGTATGATCCTTTTAATGTGCTGTTGGATTCTGTTTGCTAGTATTTTGTTGAGGATTTTTGCATCTATGTTCATCAGTGATATTGGCCTGTAGTTTTCTTTCTTTGTGACATCCTTATCTGGTTTTGGTATCAAGGTGATGGTGGCTTCGTAGAAGGAATTTGGGAGTGTTCCTCCCTCTGCTATATTTTGGAACAGTTTGAGAAGTATAGGTGTTAGCTCTTCTCTAAACGTTTGATAGAATTCACCTGTGAAGCCATCTGGTCCTGGGCTTTTGTTTGTTGGAAGGTTTTTAATCACAGTTTCAATTTCAGTGCTTGTGATTGGTCTGTTCATATTTTCTATTTCTTCCTGATTCAGTCTTGGCAGGTTGTGCATTTCTAAGAATTTGTCCATTTCTTCCAGATTGTCCATTTTATTGGCATAGAGTTGCTTGTAGTAATCTCTCATGATTTTTTTTATTTCTGCAGTGTCAGTTGTTACTTCTCCTTTTTCATTTCTAATTCTATTGATTTGAGTCTTCTCCCTTTTTTTCTTGATGAGTCTGGCTAGTGGTTTATCTATTTTGTTTATCTTCTCAAAGAACCAGCTTTTAGTTTTATTGATCTTTGCTATTGTTTCCTTCATTTCTTTTTCATTTATTTCTGATCTGATTTTTATGATTTCTTTCCTTCTGCTAGCTTTGGGGGTTTTTTGTTCTTCTTTCTCTAATTGCTTGAGGTGCAAGGTTAGGTTGTTTATTCGAGATGTTTCCTGCTTCTTAAGGTGGGCTTGTATTGCTATAAACTTCCCCCTTAGAACTGCTTTTGCTGCATCCCATAGGTTTTGGGTCGTTGTGTCTCCATTGTCATTTGTTTCTAGGTATTTTTTTATTTCCTCTTTGATTTCTTCAGTGATCACTTCATTATTAAGTAGTGTATTGTTTAGCCTCCATGTGTTTGTATTTTTTACAGATCTTTTCCTGTAATTGATATCTAGTCTCATGGCGTTGTGGTCGGAAAAGATACTTGATACAATTTCAGTTTTCTTAAATTTACCAAGGCTTGATTTGTGACCCAAGATATGATCTATCCTGGAGAATGTTCCATGAGCACTTGAGAAAAATGTGTATTCTGTTGTTTTTGGATGGAGTGTCCTATAAATATCAATTAAGTCCATCTTGTTTAATGTATCATTTAAAGCTTGTGTTTCCTTATTTATTTTCATTTTGGATGATCTGTCCATGTGTGAAAGTGGGGTGTTAAAGTCCCCTACTATGAATGTGTTACTGTCGATCTCCCCTTTTATGGTTGTTAGTATTTGCCTTATGTATTGAGGTGCTCCTATGTTGGGTGCATAAATATTTACAATTGTTATATCTTCTTCTTGGATCGATCCCTTGATCATTATGTAGTGTCCTTCTTTGTCCCTTTTAATAGTCCTTATTTTAAAGTCTATTTTGTCTGATATGAGAATTGCTACTCCAGCTTTCTTTTGGTTTCCATTTGCATGGAATATCTTTTTCCATCCCCTTACTTTCAGTCTGTATGTGTCTCTAGGTCTGAAGTGGGTCTCTTGTAGACAGCATATATAAGGGTCTTGTTTTTGTATCCATTCAGCCAATCTGTGTCTTTGGGTGGGAGCATTTAGTCCATTTACATTTAAGGTAATTATCGATATGTATGTTCCTATTTCCATTTTATATATTGTTTTGGGTTCGCTACTATAGGTCATTTCCTTCTCTTGTGTTTCGTGTCTAGAGAAGTTCCTTTAGCATTTGTTGTAAAGCTGGTTTGGTGGTGCTGAACTCTCTCAGCTCTTGCTTGTCTGTAAAGGTTTTAATTTCTCCATCAAATCTGAATGAGATCCTTGCTGGGTAGAGTAGTCTTGGTTGCAGGCTATTCTCCTTCAGCACTTTCAGTATGTCCTGCCACTCCCTTCTGGCTTGTAGGGTTTCTGCTGAGAGATCAGCTGTTAACCTTATGGGGATTCCCTTGTGTGTTATTTGTTGTTTTTCCCTTGCTGCTTTTAATATGCTTTCTTTGTATTTAATTTTTGACAGTTTGATTAATATGTGTCTTGGCGTGTTTCTCCTTGTATTTATCCTGTATGGGACCCTCTGTGCTTCCTGGACTTGATTAACTATTTCCTTTCCCATATTAGGGAAGTTTTCAACTATAATCTCTTCAAATATTTTCTCAGTCCCTTTCTTTCTTTCTTCTTCTTCTGGAACCCCTATAATTCGAATGTTGGTGCGTTTCATGTTATCCCAGAGGTCTCTGAGACTGTCCTCAGTTCTTTTCATTCTTTTTTCTTTATTCTGCTCTGCAGTAGTTATTTCCACTACTTTATCTTCCAGGTCACTTATCCGTTCTTCTGCCTCAGTTATTCTGCTATTGATCCTATCTAGAGTACTTTTAATTTCATTTATTGCATTGTTCATCGTTGCTTGTTTCATCTTTATTTCTTCTAGGTCCTTGTTAACTGTTTCTTGGATTTTGTCCATTCTACTTCCAAGATTTCGGATCATCCTTACTATCATTATTCTGAATTCTTTTTCAGGTAGATTGCCTATTTCCTCTTCATTTGTTAGGTCTGGTGGGTTTTTATCTTGCTCCTTCATCTGCTGTGTGTTTTTCTGTCTTCTCATTTTGCTTATCTTACTGTGTTTGGGGTCTCCTTTTTGCAGGCTGCACTTTCGTAGTTCCTGTTGTTTTTGATGTCTGTCTCCAGTGGCTAAGGTTGTTTCAGTGGCTTGTGTAGGCTTCCTGGTGGAGGGGACTAGTGCCTGTGTTGTGCTGGATGAGGCTGGATCTTGTCTCTCTAGTGGGCAGGTTCACGTCTGGTGGTGTGTTTTGGGGTGTCTGTGGCCTTATTATGATTTTAGGCAGCCTCTCTGCTAATGGGTGGGGTTGTGTTCCTGTTTTGCTCGTTGTTTGGCATAGGTTGTCCAGCACTGTGGCTTGCTGGTCGTTGAGTGAAGCTGGGTGCTGGTGTTAAGATGGAGGTCTCTGGGATATTTCCACCGTTTAATATTATGTGGAGCTGGGAGGTCTCTTGTTGACCAGTGTCCTGAAGTTGGCTCTCCTACCTCAGAGGCAGAGCCCTGACTCCTGGCTGGAGCACCAAGAGCCTTTCATCCACACGGCTCAGAATAAAAGGGAGAAAAAGTAGGGAGAATTAGTAGAAGTATGAGTAAAGAAAGAAGGAAAGGAGGAAAGGAAGGAAGGAAGAAAGAAGCAAAGAAGGAAAGAAAGGAGGGAGGGAGGGAGGGAGGGAGGAAGGAAGGAAGGAGGGAAAGAAGGAAAAAAGACAGAAAGAAAGATGATACAGTAAAAATAAAATAAAGTATAATATAGTTATTGAATTAAAAAATAGTTAGAAAAAAAAAAAACAAAGGGACGGATAGAACCTTAGGACAAATGTTGGAAGCAAAGCTATACAGAGAAAAATCTTACACAGAAGCATACACATACACCTTCACAAAAAGAGGTAAAGGGGGAAAAATCATAAATCCTGCTCCCTGAGACCACCTCCTCAATTTGGGGTGATTCGTTGTCTAAAGGAGGGAAGGAAGGAAGGAAAGAAAGAAAGAACGAAGGTAAAGTATAATAAAGTTATTACAATTAAACTTAATTATTAAGAAAAAGAATTTTTAAAAAAAGTCATGGACGGATAGAGCCCTAGGACAAATGGTGGAAGCAAGAGTATACAGACAGGATCTCACACAGAAGCATACACGTACACATTCACAAAAAGAGGAAAAGGGAAAAAAATCATAGATCTCGCTCCTAAATTCCACCTCTTCAATTTGGGATCATTCCTTGTCTATTCAGGTATTCCACAGATGCAGGGTATATCAAGTTGATTGTGGAGCTTTAATCCGCTGCTTCTGTGGCTGCTGGGAGAGATTTCCCTTTCTCTTCCTTGTTCTCACAGCTCACAGGAGCTCAGCTTTGGATTTGGCCCTGCCTCTGCGTGTAGGTCGCTGGAGGGCGTCTGTTTTTTCGCTCAGACAGGACGGGGTTAAAGGAGCCGCTGATTCGGGGCCCCCGGCTCACTCAGGCCGGGGGTTGGGGGATGGGGGTAGGAGGGGCACTACGTGCGGGGCGGGCCTGCGGCTGCAGAGGCAGCGTGACGTTGCGGCAGAGGCCGGCGTGATGTTGCACCAGCCTGAGACCCGCCGTGCGTACTCCCGGGGAAGTTGTCCCTGGATCCCGGGAACCTGGCAGTGGCGGGCTGCACAGGCTCCGCGGAAGAGGGGTGTGGAGAGTGACCTGTGCTCGCACACAGGCCCCTTGGTGGCGGCAGCAGCAGCCTTAGCGTCTCCCGCCCGTCTCTGGGGTCCGCGGTTTTAGCCGCGGCTCGCGCCCGTCTCTGGGGTTTGCGCTTTCAGCCGCGGCTCGCGCCCATCTCGGGGGCTCGCGCCCTCAGCCGCGGCTCGCGCCCGTCTCTGGGGTTCGCGCTTTTAGCCGCGGCTCGCGCCCCTCTCTGGAGTTCCTTTAAGCAGCGCTCTTAAACCCCTCTCCTCGCGCACCAGGAAACAAAGAGGGAAGAAAAAGTCTCTTGCCTCTTCGGCCGGTGCAGGCTTTTCCCCGAACTCCCTCCCGGCTAGTCGTGGTGCACTAACCCCTTCAGGCTATGTTCAAGCCGCCAACCCCAGTCCTCTCCCTGAGCTGCGTCCAAAACCAAAACCCGAGCCTCAGCTCGCAGCCCCGCCCGCCCCGGCGGGTGAGCAGACAAGCCACTCGGGCTGGTGAGTGCCGGTCAGCACCGATCGTCTGTGCAGGAATCTCCCCGCTTTGCCCTCCGCACCCGTCGCTGTGCACTACTCCGCGGTCCCGAAACTCCCCCCTCTGCCTCCCGCAGTCTCCGCCCGCGGAGGGGCTTCCTAGTGTGTGGAAACTTTTCCTCCTTCACAGCTCCCTCCCACTGGTGCAGGTGCCGTCCTTATTCTTTTGTCTCTGTTTTTTCTTTTGCCCTACCCAGTTACGTGGGGAGTTTCTTGCCTTTTGGGAGGTCTGAGGTCTTCTGCCAGCCTTCAGTAGGAGTTCTGTAGGAGTTGTTCCACGTGTGGATGTATTTCTGGTGTATCCGTGGGGAGGAAGGCGATCTCCGCGTCTTACTCTTCCGCCATCTTCAAGGTACCCCCTCTTTTTTTTTTAATTACCTTAACTTTTTAAAATTTTTAACAATTACTTTTTATTTAAATAACTTTATTTTCTCTTTCTCTCTCTCTCTCTCTCTCTCTCTCTCTCTCTCTCGCTTGCTTGCTTTTTTTCTCCCTTTTATTCTGAGCTCCCTGGATGACAGGGCCTTTGTGCTCCGGCTGGGTTCAGGCCTGTGCCTCTGAGGTGGGAGAGCCAAATTCAGGACACTGGTCCACCAGAGACCTCCCAGCTCCACGTAATATCAAACGGTGAAAATCTCCCAGAGACCTCCATCTCAATGCCAAGACCCAGCTCCACTCAATGACCAGCAAGCTACAGTGCTGGACAGCCTACCCCAAACAACTAGCAAGACAGGAATACAACCACACCCACTAGCAGAAACACTGCCGAAAGTCATAATAAGGTCACAGACACCCCAAAACACACCACCAGATGCGGACCTGCCCACCAGAAATACAAGATCCAGCCTCCTCCACCAGAACACAGGCACTTGTCCCCTCTACCAGGAAGCCTACACAACCCACTGAAAGAACCTTAGCCACTGGGGGCAGACACCAAAAACAATGGGAACTATGAACCTGCAGCCTGCGAACAGGAGACCCCAAACAAAGTAAGTTAAGCAAAATGAGAAGACAAACACGGCAGATGAAGGAGCAAGGTAAAAACTCATGAGACCAAAGAAATGAAGAGGAAATAGGCTGTCTACCTGAAAAAGAATTCAGAGTAATGATAGTAAAGATGATCCAAAATCTTGGAAATAGAATGGAGAAAATACAAGAACTGTTTAACAAGGACCTAGAAGAACTGAAGGGCAAACAAACAATGATGAACAGCACAAGAAATGAAATTGAAAATTCTCTAGAAGGAATCAATAGCAGAATAACTGAGGCAGAAGAACAGATAAGTGACCTGGAAGAAAAAATAGTGGAAATAATTACTGCAGAGCAGAATAAAGAAAAAGGGATGAAAAGAATTGAGGACAGCTTCAGAGACTTCTGGACAACGTTAAGTGAACCAACATTTGAATTATAGGGGTCCCAGAAGAAGAAGAGAAAAAGAAAGGAACTGAGAAAATATTTGAAGAGATTTAGTTGAAAACTTCCCTAATATGGGAAAGGAAATAGTTAATCTAGTCCAGGAATCACAGAGAGTCCCATAAAGGGTAAATCCAAGGATAAACCTGCCAAGACATATATTACTCAAAATATCAAAAAATAAATACAAAGAAAAAAAAGCCGCAAGGGAAAAGCAACAAATCACATACAAGGGAATCCCCATAAGGTTAACAGCTGATCTTTCAGCAGAAACTCTGCAAGCTAGAAGGAAGCAGCAGGACATATTTAAAGTAATGAAAGGGAAGAACCTACAACCAAGATTACTCTACCCAACAAGGATCTCATTCAGATACAATGGAGAAATTAAAACCTTTACAGACAAGCAAAAGGTAAGAGCATTCAGCACCACCAAACCAGCTTTACAACAAATGTTAAAGGAACTTCTCTAGGCAGGAAACACAAGAGAAGGAAAAGACCTACAGTAACAAACCCAAAACAATTAAGAAAACAGTAATAGGAGCATATGTATCGATAATTACCTTAAATGTAAATGGATTAAATTTTGCAACCAAAAGACATAGACTTGCTGAATGGTTACAAAAACAAGACCCATATATATGTTGTCTAAAAGAAACCTACTTCAGACCTAGGGACACTAACAGACTGAAAGTGAGGGGATGGAAAAAGATATTCCATGCAAATGGAAATCAAAAGAAAGCTGAAGTAGCAATTCTCATATCAGACAAAAAATAGACATTAAAACAGAGACTATTACAAGAGACAAAGAAAGACACTACATAATGATCAAGGGATCAATCCAAGAAGAAGGTATAACAGTTGTAAATATTTATGCACCCAACATAGGAGCACCTCAATACATAAGGCAAATGCTAACAGCCATAAAAGGGGAAATTGACAGTAACACAGTCATTGTTTGTTTGGGACTTCAACACCCCACTTTTACCAATGGACAGATCACCCAAAATGAAAATAAATAAGGAAATACACACTTTAAATGATACTTCAGTATATGTGCTTCCGAAGTGAGCACTTAAATGATACTTTAAACAAGACGGAAGTAATTGATATTTACAGAACAATCCATCCAAAAAAAAAAAAACAGGATACACTTTCTTCTCAGGTGCTCAGTGAACATTCTCCAGGATAAATCATATCTTGAGTCACAAATCAAGCCTTGGTAAATTTAACAAAATTGAAATTATATCAAGTATCTTTTCCGACCACAATTCTATGAGACTACATATCAATTACAGGAAAAAATCTGTAAAAAAATACAAATACATAGAGGCTAAAAAATACACTATTTAATAACCAAGAGATCACTGAAGAAATCAAAGAGGAAATCAAAAAATACCTAGGAACAAATGACAATGAAATCATGACAACCCAAAACCTATGGGATGCAGCAAAAGCTGTTCTAAGAGGGAAGTTTATAGCAATAAAATCCTACCTCAAGAAATCAGAAACATCTCAAATAAACAACCTAAACTTACACCTAATTCAATTAAAGGAAGAAGAACAAAAAAACCCCAAAGTTAGCAGAAGGAAAGAAATCATAAAGATCAGATCAGAAATAAATGAAAAAGAAATGAAGGAAACAATAGCAAAGATCAATAAAACTAAAACCTGGTTCTTTGAGAAGATAAACAAAATTGATAAACCATTAGCCAGACTCATCAAAAAAAAAAAAAACAAATGAGAGAACACTCCAATCAACAGAATTAGAAATGAAAAAGAAGTAACAACTGACACTGCTGAAATAGAAAGGATCATGAGAGATTACTATAAGCAACTCTATGCCAATAAAATGGACAACCTGGAAGAAATGAACAAATTCCTAGAAAAGCACAACCTTCTGATACTGAACCAGGAAGAAATAGAAAATATAAACAGAGGAATCATAAGCACTGAAATTGAAACTGTGAATAAATATCTTCCAACAGGGGGAAAAGTCTGGACCTGCCGAAGAGGCAAGAGACTTTTTCTTCCCTCTTTGTTTCCTGGTGTGCGAGGAGAGGGGATTAAGAACACTTCTTAAAGGAGCTCCAAAGACAGGCGCAAGCCGCAGCTAAAAGCGCGGGCCCCAGAGACAGGCATGAGATGCTAAGACTGCTGCTGCCACCACCAAGAAGCCTGTGTGCGAGCACAGGTCACTATCCACACCCCCCTTCCAGCGAGCCTGTGCAGCCCGCCACTGCCAGGGTCCTGGGATGCAGGGACAACTCCCCCGGGAGAACACACGGCACGCCTCAGGCTGGTGCAACGATACACTGGCCTCTGCCACCGCAGGCTTGCCCCGCACTCCATGCCTCTCCGTCCCCCTGGCCTGAGTGAGCCAGAGCCCCCAAATCAGCAGCTCCTTTAACCCTGTCCTGTCTGAACGAAGAACAGACACCCTCTGGTGACCTACAAGCAGAGGCGGGGCCAAATCCAAAGCTGAGCCCCTGGGAGCTATGAGAAAAAAGGAGAGAAAGGGAAATCTCTCCCAGCAGCCTCAGAAGCAGCGGATTAAAGCTCTACAATCAACTTGATGTACCCTGCATCTGTGGAATACATGAATAGACAAAGAATCATCCCAAATTAAGGAGGTGGACTTTGAGAGCAAGATTTATGATTTTTTCCCCTTTTTCTTTTTTTGTGAGTGTGTATGTGTATGCTTCTGTGTGAGATTTTGTCTGTATAGCTTTGCTTCCACCATTTGTCCTAGGGTTCTATCCATCCATTTTTTGTTTTATTTTCTCTTAATATTTTTCTATTTTAATAACTTTATTATATTTTATCTGAATTTATTTTATCTTCTTTCTTTCTTTTTTTATTTTTTCCTTCCCTCCTTCCTTCCTTCCTCCCTCCCTCCTTCCCTCCTACCTTTCTTTCTTTCTACTTCTACTAATTCTTTCTTTCTACTTTTTCTCCCTTTTATTCTGAGCCATGTGGATGAAAGGCTATTGGCGCTCCAGCAAGGAGTGAGTGCTGTGCCTCTGAGGTGGGAGAGCCAACTTCAGGACACTGGTCCACAAGAGACCTCCCAGCTCCACATGACATCAAATGGTGAAAATCTCCAAGAGATCTCCATCTCAACACCAGCACCCAGTTTCACTCAATGACCAGCAAGCTATAGTGCTGGACATCTTAGGCCAAACAACTAGCAAGACAGGAACACAACCCCACCCATTAGCAGAGAGGCTGTCTAAAATCATAATAAGTCCACAGACACCCCAAAACACACCACCAAATGTGGACCTGCCCACCAGAAAGACAAGATCCAGCCTCATCCACCAGAACACAGGCACTAGTCCCCTCCACCAGGAGGCCTACACAACCCACTGAACAAACCTTAGCCACTGGGGACAGACACCAAAAACAACGGGAACTACGAACCTGCAGCCTGCAAAAAGGAAACCCCAAACACAGTAAAATAAGCAAAATGAGAAGACAGAATGACACACAGCAGATGAAGGAGCAAGATAAAAACCCACCAGACCTAACAAATGAAGGGGAAGTAGGCAGTCTATCTGAAAAAAAATTCAGAATAATGATAGTAAAGATGATACAAAATCTTGGGAATAGAATAGACAAAATGCAAGAAACATTTAACAAGGACCTAGAAGAACTAAAGATGAAACAAACAATGATGAACAACACAATAAATGAAATGAAAAAGACTCTAGATGGGATCAATAGCAGAATACCTGAGGCAGAAGAACAGATAAGTGACCTGGAAGATAAAATAGTGGAAATAATTACTGCAGAGCAGAATAAAGAAAAAAGCAATGAAAAGAACTCAGGAGAGTCTCAGAGACCTCTGGGACAACAATAAATGCACCAACATTTGAATTATAGGGGTTTGAGAAGAAGAGAAAAAGAAGGGAACTGAGAAAATATTTGAAGAGATTATAGTTGAAAACTTCCCTAATATGGGAAAGGAAATAGTTAATCAAGTCCAGGAAGCACAGAGAGTCCCATACAGGATAAATCCAATGAGAAATATGCCAAGACACATATTAATCAAACTGTCAAAAATTAAATACAAGGAAAGCATATTAAAAGCAGCAAGGGAAAGACAACAAAAAACAAGGGAATGCCCATAAGGTTAACAGCTGATCTTTCAGCAGAAACTCTGCAAGCCAGAAGGGACTGGCAGGACATATTTAAAGTGATGAAGGAGAAAAAGCTGCAACCAAGATTACTCTACCCAGCAAGGATCTCATTCAGATTTGATGGAGAAATTAAAACCTTTACAGACAAGCAAAAGCTGAGAGAGTTCAGCACCACCAAACCAGCTTTACAACAACTGCTAAAGGAACTTCTCTAGGCAAGAAACACAAGAGAAGGAAAAGACCTACAATAACGAACCCAAAACAATTAAGAAAATGGGAACAGGAGCATACATATCAATAATTACCTTAAATGTAAATGGACTAAATGCTCCCACCAAAAGACACAGATTGGCTGAATGGATACACAAACAAGACCCATATATATGCTGCCTACAAGAGACCTACTTCAGACCTAGAGACACATACAGACTGAAAGTAAGGGGTTGGAAATAGATATTCCATGCAAATGGAAACCAAAAGAAAGCTGGAGTAGCAATTCTCATATCAGACAAAAAAGACTTTAAAATAAAGACTATTAGAAGAGACAAAGAAGGACACTACATAATGATCAACGGATCGATCCGAGAAGAAGATATAACAACTGTAAATATTTATGCACCCAACATAGGAGCACCTCAATACATAAGGCAAATACTAACAGCCAGAAAAGGGGAAACCGACAGTAACACATTCATAGTAGGGGACTTTAACACCCCACTTTCACCCATGGACAGATCATCCAAAATGAAAATAAATAAGGAAACACAAGCTTTAAATGATACATTAAACAAGATGGACTTATTGATATTTACAGGACATTCCATCCAAAAACAACAGAATACACATTTTTCTCAAGTGCTCATGGAACATTCTCCAGGATAGGTCATATCTTGTGTCACAAATCAAGCCTTGGTAAATTTAACAAAATTGAAATTGTATCAAGTATCTTTTCCGACCACAATTCTATGAGACTACATATCAATTACAGGAAAAGATCTGTAAAAAATACAAACACATGGAGGCTAAACAGTACACTACATAATAACGAAGTGATCATTGAAGAAATCAAAGAGGAAATCAAAAAATTACTAGAAACAAATGACAATGGAGACACGATGACCCTAAATCTATGGGATGCAGCAACAGCAGTTCTAAGAGGGAAGTTTATAGCAATGGAATCCTACCTTAAGGAACAGAAAACATCTCGAATAGACAACCTAACCTTGCACCTCAAGCATTTAGAGAAAGAAGAACAAAAAAAATCTCAAAGTTAGCAGAAGGAAAGAAATCATAAAAATCAGATCAGAAATAAATGAAAAAGAAATGAAGGAAACGATAGCAAAGGTCAATAAATGTAAAACCTGGTTCTTTCAGACGATAAACAAAATTGATAAACCATTAGCCAGACTCATCAAGAAAAAAAGGGAGAAGACTCAAATCAATAGAATTAGGAATGAAAAAGGAGAAGTTACAACTGACACTGCAGAAATACAAAAGATCATGAGAGATTACTACAAGCAACTCTATGCCAATAAAGTGGACAACCTGGAATAAATGTACATATTCTTAGAAATGCTAACCTGCCAAGACTGAATCAGGAAGAAATAGAAAATATGAACTAACAAATCACAAGCACTGAAATTGAAACTGTGATTAGAAATCTTCCAACAAACATAAGCCCAGGACCAGATGGCTTCACAGGCGAATTCTATTAAACGTTTAGAGAACAGCTAACACCTATCCTTCTCAAACTCTTCCAAAATATAGCAGAGGGAGGAACACTCCCAAACTCATTCTACGAGGCCACCATCACCCTGATACCAAAACCAGTCAAGGATGTCACAAAGATAGAAAATTACAGGCCAATATCACTGATGAACATAGATGCAAAAATCCTCAACAAAATACTAGCAAACAGAATCTGACAGCACATTAAAAGGATCATACACCATGATCAAGTGGGGTTTATTCCAGGAATGCAAGGATTCTTCAATATACGCAAATCAATCAACATGATACACCATATTAACAAATTGAAAGAGAAAAACCATATGATCATCTCAATAGATGCAGAGAAAGCTTTAGACATTATTGAACACCCATTTATGATAAAAACCCTGCAGAAGGTAGGCATAGAGGGAGCCTTCCTCAACATAATAAAGGCCATATATGACAAACCCACAGCCAACATTGTCCTTAATGGTGAAAAACTGAAAGCATTTCCTCTAAGATCAGGAACAAGACAAGGTTGCCTATTCTCACCATTCTTATTCAACATAGTTTTGGAAGTTTTAGCCACAGCAATCAGAGAAGAAGAGGAAATAAAAGGAATCAAAATGGGAAAACAAGAAGTAAAGCTGTCACTGTTTGCAGATGACATGATACTATACATAGAGAATCCTAAAGATGCTACAAGAAAACTACTAGAGCTAATCAATGAATTTCGTAAAGTAGCAGGATACAAAATTAATGAACAGAAATCTCTGGCATTCATATACACTAATGATGAAAAATCTGAAAGGGAAATCAAGAAAACACTCCCATTTACCATTGCAACAAAAAGAATAAAATATCTAGGAATAAACCTACCTAAGGAGATAAAAGACGTGTATGCAGAAAATTATAAGACACTGATGAAAGAAATTAAAGATGATAAAATAGATGGAGAGATATACCATCTTCTTGGATTGGGAGAATCAACATTGTGAAAATGAGTCTACTACCCAAAGCAATCTACAGATTCAATTCAATTCCTATCAAACTACCACTGGCATTTTTCACAGAACTAGAACAAAAAATTTCACAATTTGTATGGAAACACAAAAGACCCCGAATAACCAAAGCTATCTTGAGAACAAAAAACGGAGCTGGAGGAATCAGGCTCCCTGCCTTCAGACTATATTACAAAGCTACAGTAATCAAGACAGTATGGTACTGGCACAAAAACAGAAATATAGATCAATGCAACAGGATAGAAAGCCCAGAGATAAACCCACGCACATATGGTCACCTTATCTTTGATAAAGGAGGCAGGAATGTACAGTGGAGAAAGGACAGCCTCTTCAATAAGTGGTGCTGGGAAAACTGGACAGGTACATGTGAGAGAATGAGATTAGAACACTCCCTAACACCATACACCAAAATAAACTGAAAATGGATTAAAGACCTAAATGTAAGGCCAGTCACCATAGAACTCTTAGAGGAAAACATAGGCAGAACACTCTATGACATAAAAAACAGCAAGATCCTTTTTGACCCACCTCCTACAGAAATGAAAATAAAAACAAAAATAAACAAATGGGACCTAATGAAACTTCAAAGCTTTTGCACAGCAAAGGAAACCATAAAGAAGATCAAAAGACAACCCTCAGAATGCGAGAAAATATTTGCAAATGAAGCAACTGACAAAGGATTAATCTCCCAGATTTACAAGCAACTCATGCAGCTCAGTAATAAAAAAACAAACAACCCAATCCAAAAATGGGCAGAAGATCTAAATAGACATTTCTCCAAAGAAGATATACAGATTGCCAACAAACACATGAAAGAATGCTCAACATCACTAATCATTAGAGAAATGCAAATCAAAACTACAACGAGGTATCACCTCACATCAGTCAGAATGGCCATCAACAAAAAATCTACACACAATAAACACTGTGGAGGGTGTGGAGAAAAGGGAATCCTGTTGCACTGTTGGTGGGAATGTAAATTGATACAACCACTATGGAGAACAGTATGGAGGTTCCTTAAAAAACTAAAATTAGAGCTACCATACTACCCAGCAATCCCACTACTGGGCATATACCCTGAGAAAACCATAATTTAAAAAGAGTCATGTACCACAATATTCATTGCAGCTTTATTTACAATAGCCACGAGATGGCAGCAACCTAAGTGTCCATTGACAGATGAATGGATAAAGAATACGGGCACGTATATACAATGGACTATTACTCAGCCATAAAAAGGAATGATACTGAGTTATTTGTAGTGAGGTGGATGGTCCTAGAGTCTGTCATACAGAGTGAAGTAAGTCAGAAAAAGAAAAACGAATACCATATGCTAACACATATACATGGAGTCTAAAAAAAAAAGTGGTTATGAAGAACCTAGGGGCAGGATGGAATTAAAGACACAGACCTACTAGAGAATGGACTTGAGGACATGGGGAGGGGGAAGGGTAAGCTGGACAAAGTGATAGAGTGGCATGGACATGTACACACTACCAAATGTAAAATCGATAGCTAGTGGGAAGGAGCCGCATAGCACAGGGAGATCAGCTCGGTGGTTTGTGACCACCTAGAGGTGTGGGATAGAGAGGGTGGGAGGGAGGGAGACGCAAGAGATATGGGGATATATGTATATGTATAGCTGATTCAGTTTGTTATAAAGCAGAAACTAACACACCATTGTAAAGCAATTATACTCCAATAAAGATGTTAAAAAAAAATGTAGTGGCAAATTCAATCTGTTGGTAAGTTAGTTTGAGATACATGTAAAAAATTAGTTGATACAATCTTATCTATTATCTTGATACCAGACCTTTCCCATTTTCTCAATATATTTTTATTAAACTCTTCTCTGTGTACAGTGATACCTTAGTTGATATAATCAACATAATTTATAAGAATTAAGTATTAGGTAATACTGAAAACAAGTTTCTGAACAATTGGTTAGGCTCAGGTGCCTAATTTTTTGGTTTTATCGTTGATTTGGTTTATTTACTGACATTAAAAATGAAGAACATGTTGATTATGTGGGACAACCTTTACTATTCTCAGGTAATTATTTGACATTATGAGTGAATAATACCTTGTGAGAGCACAGTATTAGTATCTTGGACAAAACTACTTTGAGTGCTCTAAATTCAATATTTTATATAAGATATTGAGATAAATAACCTTGCTGAGTATTTCTTTGCTTATAATAACATAAGCTACTTACACATTTTCTAATATTTCCTATATTCTCATGTCAGGAGTTATGGATGAAATTTAATGAGTGTTTCCAACCACTTTTTAAAAGTGGTATCATATATTTTAATTACCCTCCTCCTATCCCATCAATCTTTGACCCTCTTCTCTTATTAATACAGATATATCTTTGTTTATGATCTCTCTCATCCATTAGAATGTATGCTCCAAGGAAGTAGAGATTTTATTTCTCATGTTCACTATTTTATCCCGAGGGTTTTTAGACTAGGCCATGGCAAGAGGGAAAATCTAATGCTTAATTAAAACTTGCTGAGTGACTAAATGATCGAATGCAAGCCCAGGTTTTATGTCTCTCATCGGTGCCTCTTCCAGGGACTGATTATATTTTGAGACCTCTTTTCCCAGTGACTTAGAAACTTTTTGATCAGGTTTGACGGAAATACCTCTTATATCCCTGTGTTTATGTGTGTTTGAAACAAAATAGTCATGAAATAATCTGATAATTAAATTCCTAAGCTACTCTATTTCATTCTATTGATATTTATTTTAAAAATAATGTTGCAGCAGAGGATTTTTAGAGCAGTAAAAATACTCTGTATGATACCACAATGATGAATATGGTATGAATATTGGCAAATATGCAATATTTAATGGCAAATACACCATTTTATATTTGTTGAAACCCACAGAATGTGCAACACCAAGAGTTAGCTAATGTAATCTTTATGTGTACCATATGTAACCAAGAGTGTACCATAAATGCAGGTTCATCAATTGTAACAAATGTACCACTCTGGTGGGGGATTTGATAATGGGGAAGACCATTCATATGTGGGGGCAGAGGGCACATGGGAAATCTCTGGACCTTCATTTCAATTTTGCAGTGAACCTAAAACTGCTCTAAAAAAATAAAGTCAATTTAAAAAAATAATGCTGGTCTTGTAATTTATTTCACAATGCACAAACACGCAGTTTGTAACACTGTTTTAGACAAAAATGCCAAGAGGTAAACCACATTAATTTTTGAATATGTAGAAAGAACACATGTGTTAGTCAGCCTTGTATGGTGTAATCTCAAGTCTAAATTTTCCTGAATTTCCTAGGCTTCTCAGGGCTTCCAGCTCTCTATATATATCATATATAGAGATATTCTCATACTCCAGACTTTCAGGAGCTGAAAGGCCTGAAACAGACTGGAGAATGTCTCTTCCTTGAGCAGCTGAGAAGTTATGTAAATCTGGAGTTGGATTCAGGTACAAACAAAGCAAAATACTAAAGTTATTTCATATAATTCTCACCACAACGATACAAACTAAAGAATGACTACTCACCTTTTTTAAGTAAAGAAACTGAGGCTCAAAAGGTCAAATGACTTAAGGTGACAAAGCTAGTGAGCAGCAGAGTCTTGATTTGCTCCTGTTCCATATATAGTCCCCTACCCCTAGGAGATAGAGGCATGATCTAGAAGTTCTTGGAATCCAGAGGCAGTTCCTCTGGACCTCCGAGCTTCCAGATACTCAGAGTAGGGAGGCCCAAAGTCCTGGATGTTCCCTGCCTCTTTTTGTGGACCATGAATACAACACAATTCCCCCTCAACTTCTTCACCTTTCCTGTCTGTCCTGGCTCAACCCCACCCAACTTCTAGACCCTTCTACTTTTCAGGGGGTGGGGGTGGGACATATACCAACACCCTTGAGGATTTACTGTACACTTGGTCACACGCGCCCCTCTTACCTAGGGCCCTGTGAGATAGGAAGGACAGCCTGTGTTTTTCCCTGAGAAATTAACCTTGACTTGGCCAAGGTCACACCTACTGGAGCTCAAAGGAAGCTCAGAAACAAGCTCATTTACTATTGAGCTCTTCCACTTTTTCACTTAGTAAAATCTTGACTGAGTAGAATCTGATCTTGATTATTGTAAACGACAAACTTCCAACTCCAGCCCTCCTCCCCAAACCCCACCATCACCCAAGCAGGAGCCATGTCTTATGGGTGGAGGAGCCCATCACCTCTGGAGAAGTTTGGGGATTCTACCCTCTTCCACTTCCTCCCGGCCACCCAGTTCCTTGTCCCCCGCTGTCCCTCTGGTCTAACGTCTAGGGTTAAGCCCAGAGTGGTGGGAAGAGTTGCGTCTCACGGTCACACTGGGCGCGCTCAGTGGCAGAGCGGCCTTCGGCTGGACCCGGGCAGCCTTGTGCGCGCGCCGCGGCTGGGAGCCCGAGTGCGCGCAGCTCAGGGGCTGCCGCCGCCGCTGGGGCCAAGGACGCGGCTTCTCTGCTCGCCCGCCCGGGACGCCGCGCCACCCGCCCCCTGCAGCCTGTGTTGCAGCTGCCAGCCACCGGAAGGGGCGAACAAACGTCAACCTGTTGTTTGTCCCGTCACCATTTATCAACTCTCAGCACCACAAGGAAGTGCGGCCGCCACCCGCGCGCAGAAAGTTCAGCATGCAGGAAGTTTTGGGAGAGCTCGGCGACTAGCACGGCGGGGCGGCCCGGGCTAGCGCAGGGCGAGCGTGGGGGCCAGAGCGCGGCGTGGTCCTGGGAGCCTGTCCTGGCTTTTTCTTGGAGCGACGCTGTCCCTAGGTCGCTGATCCCAATGCACCGGCTCATCCTTGTCTACACGCTAGTCTGCTCAAACTTTTGCAGCTACCGGGACACTTCTGCAACTCCGCAGAGCGCATCCATCAAAGCTTTGCGCAACGCCAACCTCAGGCGAGATGGTAAGAGACTCAGATTTATTTTTTTTAATTAAGTAATCACGTTTTTGTGTCATCATTGTTGTCCCACACCCCTTTTCAGTCTTTCATATGAACCTTGGTTGTGTGTATGGGCGGGTGGGGGGTAGGGGGAAGAGGGGTCAGGTCCTGTCTCCAGTCCTGAGAGAGCCCCTTCTACCGGAATGGACAGAGGGGTGTGGGACCTATGCCTGAGGGGATCAGATAGGTCAGGTGGCTCATCTCCCTGATCCTAGAGAAGTCATTTTGGTGTCAAACAATCAACTGATGCTAGGATCCCAGAGTTGAAGAAAGTTGCAGGCTGTGCCGCACCACGGTCAGGCTCTCCACCTTTTGGACTGGAAACACGGATAGCTGGGGCATTTGTGGAGGGACTCAAGAGTGTCTTTCTCTGGGTGATTTATTTTTATTTTTCTTAAGTGTGGGGAGAGGGAATGATTCATTTCGGAGGAAATGATAGCTGGAACAGAGAACTTATTTATGTATTATTTATGTTGAGGAGACTGTGGTGTGCATACTGCGGTGTGCAGTATATTGCCCTTTTCATCCCCAGAGTGATTTTTTCCAGTGGACTTCAGCGTGGCTCAGAAACTCAGAGTCTGGGAGAAAATGCCTTTTGGAGTTTTATCTGTATCCCGGGGGACCTGGCTTCTGCTATTAGTTGTCTTGCATAGAATTCTTTCCAACTGTTTGCAAGAAGTAAAGATCTTTAAGCAGCTCTCTTAAGCAAGGTCCCAGGCAGACTTGTTTGTTTTCCTTTACTATGGAGGACACATGGGTCATTGGATCCCAGCGATTTTAATTGCGTTTATTTACTTTCTGGGCCTCCACCAAGGTCTGAAGTTGATTTATTCCTGAATTCTCAAGTACAGCTGATGTTGCCAATAATTTGCAGCTGTTTCCACCATCTACCTGAACTGACCCATAGGTTTTTGTATTTGTTTTTTTTTCCCTTCATCAAAAATATCTTTCTTTCCTTCTGCTTGCTTAAAGTTCTAACAGATCTCCTAAAGAGATCACCAAGCTATTCTTAATGGCTTCACTCTTGGAGCTGGCAACATTTGACCTCTGGTAAATTCATATTAGCCTTCTTATTTTCTTCTCAGTTTCTCTCTTGGTATGTCCTTAATTTGGACATCACTGAAAAGCTTCTGTGCTTTGAAACAAACAAACAAAAACCTTATTATATTTTCTGATGGCAAGTATGCTGTGTATTTCAGTGTGCTAAAGTCATCTGAAGCGGAGGGGGTACAGGGAAGCCACAGAGTAACCTCCAGGCAGAAGGTCACCCTGTATTTATAGAATTACCTTATCACAGTATTTTGTGTAAAATATGCTAGCAGTGCATTTTTGATAACACTTCATCTTAGTGTAAGCACAAAATTTTCTTATTAATTAAAAAAAAAGATTTAGGCTCAAGACTAAACTTTTATAGCTTTGTTTCACTCATTAATGTTTCCACCAGGGACAATCTTCTACTCATTGAGTTTTTAGAGGTGTTAATGTTTGCACTTAATGTGCCCTTTCAGCTACATAGAGTAAAATGCCATTTATAATTTGCATGACTTCATAGCCATAATGTTGTAATCCTTAGCTTCCCAAGTATGAGTTACAAGAAATCAAGGACAGAAAATGAAAAATATGTAACCATTGCCCATTAACCCAAGATTCTGACTAAAACCAAGTCACGCAGCTCATATCTCTGTTTTTTGGAAAAGAATAATCTCATTTTACTTTTTGCTGTTAAAACTCCATACATCTATCTAGTCTATATGAGAAGTGCTAATACTTTATTTTATTAAAATTTGAAAACTACCCTGGATTTATTTCTTCATATTTTAGAGAGAGCTGTTTTGCAGTTACAGCACACATACACACACACACTTTGATTAGTTCAGATTGCTCAGTACTTAACTCAGTGTCAATCTCATTTATAAATAAGGCTAGGAAAGGGGGAAAGGTAGTTGGATTAAAAGAAAATTGTTGTATACAGAGTAAAAATAATCAACACTCATAATGAACTTTTATTTGGGGGAATTTTCAAAAGGCAGCTTATTCTTGTTATAGAGAGACATTCTCAAAAAAAAGGTAATATTGCCCCAAAGGAAAGCAGTTAGATCTTAGGAGGTGGAAAAAAGTCTTAGAAATTACAATGGTTTGTGGTCCTCCAAAGGGTCAGTACATATAAACAGATATATAGTACATTTGTAGTATTAGCAATTCATAGGGAGCAGATGTGATTAGAAAAAAAAAAAAGAATGTCTAAAAAGGCTTCTTAACCAGGGGAGTGACGATATGAAGAAAAGGTTGAGAAACACTGTTGTAGAGTTTTGGTGAGAGAGTAAGAATAAAGGGTCTTTGAAAAAGTTTAGACATCCACTGGGAAATTGTAATGGCAACAATTGAGCTGATGAGAGAAAGTAATAACTTATTAAATTAAACCCTTGTTCTGATTCCAGACATTTTAAACTTGCTCTCTCAAAGTTCCTTAATGGCTCAATCAATACTCTTGATCCGATGAAGACAGGGTATAAGTTTGTGGAGGACATAAACAGAGAATACAATAAGGAGAAGATAGAAGATAAAAGTTTCCAAACATTAATTTAGGGTCCTTAGAAGACCTGGCCCTCAGATTACAAATTGTAGGAAATCTAACAAAAGATTAGATATGGCCCTTACTAGGGGTTTCAAAACTGTTATCTAATGATGGAACTGTCTTTACACTTGAGGGCCATCGTTTTGTCTCTGCTGACCCTGTTAGCTGCTACCTAATGTTGGGGTTAAGAAAGGAAGAATGATGACAGGCATCCCCTGTTCTTGGCATGAGGTATGTTGGATCCTATCCAGCCTGATACAGAATCTTATATTTTGGTCTCCCAGTACCTAATAGCTCCAGGTAACTGAAGTAGTTAAGAAATGAATTGGAGATAAAGTGTGAAGGTTGGTAAATGATAGTCTCCTTCTACCCAGTGTAGGAGGCTGCTCTGTTGCAGTCTCCTGGCCTCTCAGAAATCTTCATCACATTATGTTCTTGTTCTAAAAGGGATGTCTGTAGAGCCCTTGCCAGCACTTGCAGAATGACAAAAGGTGACCCAAGGAAGAGGGCGGTTGAATTTGGTCCCTGTCTCCAGGAGGAAACTAATAGGTTCTATAGCTAAGAAGAATTAAAATATAACAGTTTGCAGTGCTTATTTATGCTTCCTTATATCATATTTGTTATTCTTTCTCAAACTGATTTACTTTTGAAACCCATTCCTGATCCAACTCTTAGCCCAGAGAAAATCTTCCTTTAGCAATAGCATCTACATATTTTTATTTTAGTGCCTGTGCAGTTGGTGCTTTTGTTATAATAACCGGACACAACTGGTGTTTCTCAGAGTGTGAATCAAGAAGTGTGAAGGTAGCAATTAACTGACAGTATTGCTTACTTATTTTTAAATCTAACTAGATAGAACTTCCTGCTTATGGAGTTAAGACTACAGATGCACTCTTCATTTTCTTGACCCTTTTTTGCTTTCAGAAAGTACAGGTGTTGGTGGCAAATGATTTACCTTTGTAAACCACAAAGGTAACCTGGTTAGTGTTTGGCAACATTTTAAGTTATTTCAAACTTTTACATTTCAGAATTTAGGCAATTTTAAAAGGGACATTTTTATATAACTTTTACGTGAAGGACAGTTTCAGCAAAAAGCTACAGGGGGATGATATACAGTAGCAAAAGGAAAGAATACAAGAAAAATGCTGCAGCAAAAATGTTCTGACTCCCCATATAGTATTTTAGGACCAAATGTAAGTCCTAAATAAAGGAATAAGCCCGTGAGACACTAAAGTGCAAAAGTGCACAGACAGGAAGAAATATTTTCTTCCAAGAATTTTTTTTTCAGAATAAGCATGAAGCATGCCTTGTTTCTTACAAGCATTGATGATAAATATAGTAATATATCTTTGCTCTTCACCCTGATATGCTGACATTCATTTATTAGCTTTAATTTTTATAGATTAATACTGTGTTCTTTGTGATTTGTGCCGTGTGCAGACAGGGAGGTCATAGCACATGAGCTGTCCTTCATTATGAAGAGTGATCTTGTCCCAAGTTTGGGGTTTTTTACTTGAGCACTTTTTGTAGAGTGTTTATAAAGACGGACAGTTTTGGGTGCAGTGCTTTGTCTATAAATATGAGCCAAACGTGATTTGAAACCTTGTATGTTAGGACTCTTGATTTTTGAAATTTGACATCTAGCATGCCTTCTTTGGACTGAGGGAGCTCAGTGACAGTTCTTGAGTGTGGGCTCTGAGAATGGGTTGAATATGCTGTGTTAGTTTTGAACAAGTCATTTCAGATCCAATGTGAGAAGCTGCTGCTAAGCTCTGCATTTTGCAAAAACATTTAATAAGCTAAATAGCAAGAGCCTACTTTTACAGAATTTCACTATTCAACAGCTTCAACTATGTAAAACGCAACCAAATGAACTAATATATGTGCAACAGATCCACTTAAAGACCAAATCAGTGTCGCAACGTGTATAAATGAGGTCATAAAGTTCCTGTGGTAGACACTTATATACCCTTTTCCTTTACTTTCCATGTAGCTCTACCTCACTTGCATATGTGGTTTCCCTGTCCACAGCACAGCAAGAGCATGGTGTTAGAATAGAGAACAGTACTGGTTCGATATATTCACACTATTAGCATTGAGAAGTGACAGCTAGTAGTTTTCCTGCTTCCTCTTACTTTTTTTCAGGCTTAGGCTTCTTATTGAAACAGGTGAGAATAGTTCCAGCTTGCAATGGACTGAATATTTATTTGTGTCCCCCCAAAATTTATATGTCGAAATCCCAACCCCCAGTGTGATGATCTTAGGAAGTGGAGCCCTTGGAAGTTGATTAGAATCATGAGAGCAGGGCCCTCATGAGTGAGATTAGCACCCTCATAAAAGAGACCCCAGAGATATCCTTACCTCTTCCACCACATGAGGAGACAGCAGAAAAACATGGAATCTGCTGGACTTCCCAGCCTCTCAGACTGTAAGAAATACATATCTGTAGTTTTAAGCCACTCAATCTGTAGAAGTTTGTTATAGCAGCCCAAATGGACTATAATCTCTTTCTGTATGTCACTGGGGAAGTACTATATTACAGCCCAGTAAAATTGATGATTTTAGAGGATGTTCTTGAGTCATAAAGGAAAGTTTAGATTGTATGTTTAATAGGTTTACCAGGATCATAAACTGGAAGTGGTATTAGCTTATGTATATATGGATTTCAAGCAGAAAATTGACAGTGCTTACTATGACAACCTTATGGAAAAGAACAATTATAGTCTGGATAATAATGGACTGTTATTATCATTCTTTTAGTGATAACTAATAGATTTGTGTTAGCCAAGAGGGAGGTGAACAGGAATTTTTATCTGCATTTTGGATTAGACCCTATTGGGTTCAGGATTCTGAATAACTTGAATGAAGACACAGAAAACACATTTACTTGCATATTTTATCTGGAAAAAATAGTTAACAGGTTGAATTAGATAGAGTGCTGATTTTTTCTATAAAGGGCCAGATAGTAAATATTTTAGGCTTTCCTAAAGTCATGAGGTCTCTGTTGCAACTATTCAACTCTGCCATTATAGCATGAGAGCAGCCATAGGAATTCCATAAATGAATGTGTGTGACTGTGTTGCAATAAAACTTTATTTACATAAACAGGCAGTGGGCCTGCAGGCTGTAGTTTGCTGACTGCTGAATTAGAGAATCTACATACTCTTAGGTTGAAATGATGGGCTGATCCTATCAAAACGAAATTCAGCAGGGATAAATGCAAAATCTAGCTCTTTGGTTAGAAAATAAAAACAACTGCATAATTACAGAATGGAATAACTTGAATTAATTTCAGTTTATGCTATACTAGATAGAGAGATAGAATGATAGATAGATAGATAGATAGATAGATAGATAGATAGATAGAGATATGTCTATATCTTTATCTTCTAACTGGTTTAGTTGAACACAGCTTATGCTTCAACAAATGATGTAGTTGCTAAACAACAACAACAGTGTAAAACTGGTATTAGTGTTAATACTATGTTGGGATCAGGGAGGCAGCAGTGCTCTTATAAATTAGAATCTGTTCAGTCATGCATGAGGGTGTTGTGCTCTTAGTCTCGCTCCTGTGCAGGATTCTGCCTCTTTCTGACTCCTTCAAACCCATGTCCTAAACCCACAGACTTTACTACTCTCCTGTATTTAAACTTCCCTTCTTATTGTCCCCATCCTGTTAGCCCACACATATGTTTAAGTGTCTTTGCATTCTCCCACAACATATATAAGTTGTTTTAATGTTTTTCTTCATTTTAGCACAGTATAAACTTCTTCAGTCTCACCATGCCTTACTGTCTCTACTTCTTGTTTCCCTTACCCATTGCAGTTTGAAGTCATCCCTACCACTCTGGGTGAGGTCACTGTGATCTGTAGCCTCCATTGTGATCATTCTTGAAATGATCTCTTCCTTTGGTTTGACACTACCTCTCCTTTTCCTTAACTATTCCTAAATGTAAGTTTGAAATGGTGATAGAAATAAAGCCAGAATTAACATAGTACTTATTTTAGGTTCTTTGGAGAAACAAGATTAGAAAAGGCTTAAAAAGTGTATCTTATGTTTTGTTCTGTCCCTGTAACCATTATAAATAGTGAAAGTAGTGGGGAAAATCTTAGAATATAATTGGGATCTTGTTAATATAAAAAGAAACATTTAAAATTAAAAAATAATGTCATATTATAACCTATCAAGCTCTACAATTGAAGCATTTTGGAGGTAGATATGTACATATACATTATATAAACTTATAATATTTAAAAAACAGAATACTTATACTATAGAAATATGACATTGAATAACCACATAGAAATTTTCCCTTATATCATTGAGTGTTCTTTTACTTATTTATTTTTTTTGTCTCCTTGGCTTAGTCTTCATCTTCCTGTCTGCCCTTAAGGCTCTGGCCTTAGCCTTATCTTCTCACTTTTCCTCACTGTTAGTCTCAAGAGGATCTTAGTTTTTTCCAAAGTGTCAATTGCTACTTATATGTGGATGATGTGTAAATCTATTTTTACTGATTCTGCTTTATTTATTGATTTATTCTGCTTTATCTACTGATTCTGTTTATTGAGCTTTTGATCTGTCTTTATTTCACTTCTTGAGGTCTGCAATGGGTGATCCCACTGGCACTTAAAGGAAATGCTCCAATTCAGTAGGCCTCAGAGTGAAATTATCAGTTTTTTTAAATATTGGGTTATTCATCCAATGGTGAATTCCTTAGCAGTATTAATCCTTTTGTTGTTTTTCTTCCAAACACATCATAGTTGTTTTTGAATGAACTATTGAGTGAATGTGCTGACCAGGTATCACATTTTAGACAGGAATTGCACCACCCTATGTAGCCTTTTCTGACTCCCAATCCTCTCTAGGTAGAATTGGCTACTCCTTTGTTTTCCCAATTTTTCCATGGTACTTATTTATTTACAAATCTGCCATCTGCTGATGTGAGCATACTTGTTATATTTAATGAAGCTGTGCACCTCATTATCTGTTTCATTGCCTGGCACGTAGGACTTCTCCTTAATAAGGTTTGAAGAGTCGGTAAATCAACCAATCACTGTCAGAAGACAGTGATTGACAGTGTCAGAAGATCAGTTTATGACTGATATTTGGGCCACATGAGCCCTATCATATTGTAAATGAATGGGAGCAAGGACGTTTAAACTCTGAAGCTAGGGGTGACTGTAAGGTTTCTGTTAATTGTCTGGGTGGCTGTTTGTATTATTGAACAGGATAAGGATTAGAAGAGGAAGAACAGATGAGGGAAAGTCATGAAGGTAGAAAATTAATTTGTGGATACTTTAAGCTTTAGGAGCTTGTACAATATCCATGTGGATGAAATCTAGAGGAGGGAGGTAATAGAGAAGCACTCATTTGCATGAAATGCATGCAGAGTGAACATGAAGTAATCAACTATGTACTATCATGTTTTTAAAGTAAGTGGTTGAAGTGAGAGAGTGGCATGGACACATATACACTACCAAATGTAAAATAGATAGCTAGTGGGAAGTAGCCACATAGCACAGGGAGATCAGCTCAGTGCTTTTTGACCACCTAGAGGGGTGGGATAGGGATGGTGGGAGGGAGACGCAAGAGGGAGGAGATATGAGGATATATGTATACATATAGCTGATTCACTTCGTTATAAAGCAAAAACTAACACACCATTGTAAAGCAATTATACGCCAATAAGGATGTTTAAAAAAAAAAGGATGTGGAGAAAAGGGAACCCTTGTACACTGTTGGTGGAAATGTAAATTGGTGCAGCCACTGTGGGAAAACAGTATGGAGGATGCTCAAAAAACTAAAAATAGAACAACCATATGACTCAGCAATTCCACTCCTGGGTTTATATCTGAAAAAAACACCAACACTAATTCAAAAAGATACATGCACCCCATTGTTCATAGCAGCATTATTTACAATTGCAAAGATATGGCAACAACCTAAGTGTCTATCAACACATAAATGGATAAAGAAGATGTGGTGTATGTGTACAGTGGAATACTACTCAGCCATAAGAAAGAACGAAAATTTGCCATTTGCAGCAACATGGATGGACTGGAAGGGCATTATGCTAAGTGAAATTAAGTCAGACAGAGAAAGATAAATACTGTGTGATACCACTTATATGTGGAATCTAAAAAATACAACAAACTAGTGAATATAACAAAAAAGAAGCAGACTCACAGAGATAGAGAACAAACTAATGATTACCAGGGAAAGAGGGAGAGGCAATATAGGGTGGGGAGTGGGAGGTACAAACTATTGGTGTAAGATAGGCTGAAGGATGTATGCACAAGATGGGGAATATAGCCAATATTTTGTAATAACATGTAAATGGAGAGTAACCTTCAAAAATTGCATAAAAAATTAAAAATTAAAAAAAGTAAAAAAAAATAAAATAAAGTGGTATTCATGATTGTGGGTGTATAATACTAATAGCTGATATTCCTAGAGTTCTTATGACAAAGTGCTTTCATAGCCATTATAGACAGTGGCTTGGTGTGAAGAATTGGTCC